>NC_139580.1:24432896-24517896 GCF_946808225.1 Silurus aristotelis
CAAAATGCATTTAATAGTTTTTGCACAATATTTACAACTGTAAATTCTAACATACAGTTACAGATGTACATGTGAAGTCTGATATACAGTTCATTCGGAAAGTATTCAGACCCCCTTTACTTTTTTTTATTTTATGTTGCAGCCTGATACTACAATCGTACAGATTGATTTGTATCTTATTCATTTACACTCAGTACACCATAATGACAAAGTAAAATGTCATTAAAATGGCTGTTCACTGATGGTCCCCATCCAACCTGACCCATCTTGGCAAGATTTGCCATGCAAAATGGCAGAAAATCCACCAATCCAGATGTGCAAAGCTTGTTGCATCATACCCAAAAAGATTAAAAACCATAATTGTTGCCAAAGATTCTTTAACTGTGATATTTCAGTTTTATTTTAATTGAGACTAAAATATGTTTTATTATAGAGTCATTATAGGATACTAAGTGTAGATTATTGAGGAAAAAAAATCAATTAGAATTAGATCAGATCAGACCAGATTAGATTAGATTCAACTTTATTGTCATTGCACATTGTTACGATACAGGGCAAAAAAATACAGTTAACATCCAACCAGAAGTGCATTGGTAGCACTGTAAAATATTTACATATGTAGAGGTTGGTAAGGCTATGATATATGATAAATATAAATAAATAATGCAAAATGAATAAATATGAATAATATGAATATAAATAAACAATACATGAAAAGGGGATTATATACAATAGTCATGGATAGTGCAATGGAGATATTTTATAGTGTTTATGAAAAAGTTATATGCATACAGTATGTGTAAAATATGCATATATTGATTGTAATAGCAGGCTGCGACACTAAAAATATGAAGGAGGTCTGAATACTTTCTTCTTCTTCCGGCTGCTCCCATTAGGGGTCGCCACAGCAGATCAACCTTCTTCTTCATCTGCTTCTTTCAAATTACCCACCGTCATGTCTCATTGAGGTTTGTGATCCCATATTCGAGTTGCCATGTTTTACGCTGGATGCCCTTCCTAACCCAACCCTCCCCATTTATCCAGGCTTGGGACCTTCACTAAGAGTGCACTGGCTTGTGCAACCCTAATGGCAGGGTTCAGCTCTGAATACTTACTGAATGCACTTTTTTGCCAATCCCACAGCTTTATACTCATAGCGTGCAGCCTAACCTGCCAAAAATAGGTTTTTTTTTTGGTGGTGGATTCATTATTATGCATAGATGCATAGATATCAATCAAGCATCTGACACAGGAATTTGGAAAGTCTGTGGAAACACTGAAGCTGATAAAATGTTTTTGGCGTAAATACTATATATTTTACATGATCATACACTTTAATAGTCTATTGTTTTTTAGCCTATTCATACACCATATTGCTGTTGAATGCTCAGTTTTGAATGGCTAAAGGTTGTCAATCAGTAACAGCAACAGCATTAGTCATTTTATCACTCATTTTACTTCATCTGTGATCACCCGTGCTGTTTAGGACGATATTTGATATTTCTTCCTTTAAATAACTGGTCATGTTTAAAAGTTTAGCGATTTTAACTAATGGACCACTGAATGCCCACTCTGACCCGACTCTGACGTGTGATATTGGTGTTATAAATGTTCAGCGGAACTGAAACATCAGAGCACAATTTAGGATGATGATGATCCCAGAGGATCATCATACCAAAATGGAGCAATGGTGCAAGCAAAACACCTATTATGACCTATTCTCCATTTCCAAACTGTGAGACAAAAGAAGGAGATTCAGCTATTTTATTCATCACCTGTGAATTTTGAGTCTGAAATCCCATTTTAATTGTCTTGTGTAGACAACGTTTGCCTACACAAGATTTATTATCTGAAAATATTACGAATTTATGAAATACTGGCTGTTACCGATGTCACAAATACATCTATTAAACTTTTATCCTGAGATAATTTTCATGTTAATCCTAAAATTAGGACAAAAATGAATGAAATCTATAAATTAATCAGGCTTTTTGGCAAAATTCTATAATGTGTGGAATAGGGATTTAAAGGTCTGACATACATTAAGCCAAGACAATAATATAAATGATGTTCACACTCATACAAAACGTTTTCAAGTAAAAGCTAGTTTGAGATGAACGAATGAACCGAGTTGAACCACACAGAGTGATCACATGATGACAAAATGATTACAGTCTCGCTGACGCTACATCTTTGATTTAACATCTACTGAATGCTACCACATTGAAAAACACTATAATTATTCCCAAATTACTTATAGAACGAAGGTCATTTTTGGCAAAAAATAACCTTAATAAGAGCGCTCAAATGTTTGTACATTAGTTTCAGTAGGATTAATTTAGCCTTTAAGACAATATAATAAAATGCTTTTTATTTTCACATAAACTGTCACAGCAAATGTTTTTGACCAGTTTTTATCACAAAAAAGGTTTAATATAACTCATAGGAAATCTTCACATTTGAAATAATATTAACTGGGAGAGTGGTGGCTCCAGCGGTTAAGGCGCTGGGTTGCCGATTGGAAGGTCGGGGGTTCGAGCCCCGGTATCGCCAAGCTGCCATTCTTGGGCCCTTGAGCAAGGCCCTTAACCCTCTATGCTCCAGGGGTCCCTTACGAGGGAAATATCAAGGTCCGTGACGTTGGGCCGCCTTCTCGTGGGCTCACCACCTGCAGGAGGGACCGTAAGGGACGGTGCTGTGAGGATTGGGCAGCAGTCGAAGGCGGGGGCCTACTTAGACTGCTGCCCCCGCGACCCGAATTACGGATAAGTGGGAGAAAATGAATGAATGAATGAACATCAGAGCATATCTGGAGAGGTTTCCTCTTTTATACCTCTGCATACTCTGCCCAGGCATACAATTATTTAGAATGTTTTTGAATGTACTAGCATGAAATTTTGAACTAGGAGACCCAAACCTGTTCCAGCATCACAATGCATCTGAACATGTGTCTTGAAGTGGAAAGTGTTAAACATCCTGCTATAAAACTCTTTCAACCTTACTGAATACATTAACTGAATACTGAATTAGAACGCTGACTGCACCCCAGACCTCCTCAACTCACTTACATCATTACCTGACTTCACTATTGCCCTTGTTGCTGAATAAGCACAAAATCTCCACCAGCACACTCCAAAATCTGCTGTAGCTCAAATTGCTGAAGAAGCCGATGCTCAAAGGGTCAGGACTGGGCCAACACAATATTAGGCAGGTTGCTGTAATGTTATGTTTATTTTTTTAATACTGTACCTGTAACAAATTTGGGTAAAAAGCAGGGTGATATGAAATGCTCACAAAATGTACAAAATAAAAACATTAATTGTAATGACTGACTTCAGCTGATCTTCTCATTGGAACATGCTCCTATAACTGGACTTCTTAAGTCTCCATCAGCTTGGAATGTTAAAGTCCCATTATCGTGCTGATCTTAATCCAAAACACAGCTCAAGAGAAGAAGGAATATTCGAAAGGGGCTAATAATGTGATGAAATAAATAATAAATACCTTGGTGAACGAGGTTTGCATTATGTAGACCAGAGCTATAGAAAGGTTTCAATTTAGAGGGATTGTCCACTAAAACCAACTCTTACCTGTTTTTTTCCTCCATGTTGGTTTCATGTTAAACCAAAACTAACTCCATTTAAATGTAATGACATTCAAGGCGAATGAAAGGCTCCATGACTTTATAATAATTGACAAATTAAATAGGAACCCTAAGGCTGGGGTGTTTAAAAGCAGGGGTGTTTAATCCAATCCAGGAAGAGCCGGCATGCATGCAGGATCTTTTATTTTAATTAAGCAGGAGGTTCATTAGATTTCAACCTGTTTAATTAGTTGATCTTGGCAGGTGTGGCTTCTACGTGGCCCTTTCTGAATGAGATTAAAGCTCTCCCGGCTGCTCCTATAGCCACTTTCCAATCAATTATACAAATAAATACTGGTTTTGTTACAGGTTTGTCTCCTTTTCACCTGAAAACTAGTCCTGGAACTAAATAGTGCAGATGTTTTCATAGAACAAAGAAGTTTAGAATTAAAGTCTTGCACAATATTGGTAGAGAAATTACAATTAATCTGAGGGTAGAGCTAGTTTCAAATCCACAGGAAACAGCTCCCCCTAAAGGAAATGCTCAACATAACGCACAAACAAAATAACTTTTTTCCCTATAAAAAAAAAACAAAATTTTTTTTATCCAAGTTACCTTTATGTGTATGCGACCTAATTATTGAATAAATGCGTGAATGGTTCGTGTACCTTCTGGTCATTCAATTTTCATTTCAGAACGAGAATATGAAAAAGGACCAATATTTGTATTTTCTTCGAGTAAAAACGAATCATTTTCCAATGATTTTCCACAGAAAAGAAAATCTAAGAGAAACTAAAAAAGAAAAACGCTTGATATTTTTTATGTCTAATTGCAGAACTGCAAAGCAATAAGTTACAGTAGTTTCAGATCAGAAGTGGGCGGAGCTTATACAGTCTATATAGCAGCGTTCAGCACAAAATCTTCTTGCATTTCTTGCTTAAAACCCCCAATGCTTTTATCTGATATTAAAGAAGATGACATTCCTTTTTTTGTTTGCCATTGTTCTTTCATCGTTCTGGAGTATTAATTTTTTTTTCAATAAAACAACGATCCTTTTTTATTTTTCATATTCTCTTTCTAAAATGAAAATGTAATGACCATAAAGTACACAGACATAAATAAATCTGATTTTTATACACAGTTTGTCCAAAAAAACTAAACGAAAAAGAACATCATATCATACACAGGAACAGGTTAAAACCGTTTATTAGTCAATGATGTGTAACAATCATAAAAGATATACGAGTCTATACAAAGAACAAAGGAAATCCTAAATTGTATAAAATATTACAAATAAATATAGTAAATCTGTGCTATAAAAGCAAATTGCACCTATTATCATTTATAAATGTGCTTTTCGTTTGCAATAACCTGTGCGCTCCTATGTCTTTTCAAGTAAATCACTACATACGACTTCTTCCTACAGCAGAATGCAGTAAATCCGAAGCAGAGTTAAAATATTGCAGTACAATAAAATGCTTCATGTGTGTTTTAGTGGCATTGCCGCCCCGATCGCTTTCAATTTGTTTTGAATAAAAACCAACACAACTGATTTCAACTTTAACAATAAAACCTAACTGCGAAGGTGAAACGATTCATCCAACCTGAGATGCATTTTCTCACTACACAGTATACTCCAAAGTAACTTCCAAAGCAAAGCCCTTTATGCATCATCTCTCTAAAGCAAACGCATCTCACTGGCACTTCGGTATATCTGCATTTTGCTGGTGCGTCTCTTGAAATGATCGTCATCTGAAGAATGTAGAAGGAACAGACACGGTGTCCGATTGTCCTGGGCCTCTTGGTCTGGCTGGTGTATGGTGTCGTAGGGTTCTGTCCCATAGTGGAAATGTCAAGGAGCAGTGAGTAAAACCACTATCACTGCTCTTTAGTGACATTACCTTGTGTCTTATACTTTATGTTTAAAAAGTTTAATCCAGACAAAAAAGTAACATCATTTATATATTCCTTTTCTGCTGCTTGGTCAGAAATGGAAGAATATACAGTATATCCTGTCCCAGACTCCACTACGTGATTCTTTTCTATCTGCTAATAGCTACACTGGATGAGAACAAGGCCTCTTTTCGACCTATGCTACCTGTAAAACAAACACACACACACACACACACACACACACACACACACACACACACACACACACACACACACACACACACACACACACACACACACACAATTAGTATAATGTATAGCAGGTTGGATACTCAACAGTAACACCATTATCTATTCACTACATACATTGGGGGAAATAATTATTTGATCCCCTGCTGATTTTAAGTTTACCCCCTTACAAAGAAATGAACAGTCCAAGATTGTTATAGGAGGTTTGTTTTAACACAGAGAGAAAGAATATGGAAAAAAAATATCCATAAAAAACATTAAAGAATGGTTATAGATGAATTTGTATCCTGTGAAATAAGTATTTGATCCCGTTCCAAATTAACAAGAATTCCAATAAACAAGAACTTCTTCAACATCTTCTTTCAGCTGCTCTTGTTAGGGGTCGCCACAGCGGATCATCCAAACCCCCTGTCCTCTAAATCTGCCTCTTTCAAACCTACTAACTGCATGTCCTCCCTCACCACATCCATAAACCTCCACCTTGGCCTTCCTCTTTCCCTCCATCCTGGTGGCTCTATCCTCAGCATTCTCCTACCAATATACCACATGTCCCTCCTATGCACATGTCTAAACCATCTCAATCTCGCCTCCCTCACCTTGTCTCCAAAACGTCCTACATGCGCTGTCCCTCTAATAAACTTGTTTCTAATCCTGTCCATCCTCGTCACTCACAATGAAAATCTCAACATCTTCAGCTCTGCTACCTCCAGCTCCACCTCCTGTCTTTTACTCAATGCCACTGTCTCTAATCCATACAACATCGCAGGTCTCACCACAGTCCTATAAACTTTTCCTTTCACTCTTTCGCAGATACCCTACTATCACAAATCACTCCTGCCACTTTTCTTCACCCACTTCACCCTGCCTGCACTCTTTTCTTTACTTCTCTAACACAATCTCCATTACCTTGCACTGTTGACCCTCAGGTACCTAAACTCCTCCACCTTCCCCACCTCTTCTCCCTGCAACCGCACCACTCCACTACCCTTCCTCTTATTCACACACATGTACTCTGTCTTACTCCTACTGACTTTCATTCCCCTTCTCTCCAGCACGTACCTCCACCTCTCCAGGCTCTTCTCAACCTGCTTACTACTGTCACCACAAATCACAATATAATCCGCAAACATCATAGTCCATAGTCCAAAGCCGATCCTTGATGCAATCCAACCTCCACCTTGAACCAGTCTGTCGTTCCTACTGCACACTTCACTGCTGTCACACTGTCCTCATACATGTCCTGCACCACCCTCACATACTTCTCTGACACACCTGACTTCCTCATACAATACCACAACTCCTCTCTTGGCACCCTGTCGTACGCTTTCTCTAAATCCACAAACACACAATGCAACTCCTTCTGACCTTCTCTATACTTCTCCATCAACATTCTCAAAGCTAATAATGCATCTGTGGTGCTTTTACTTGCCATGAAACCATACTGTTGCTCACAGATGGTCACCTCTTCTCTCAGCCTGGCTTCCACTACTCTTCCCCATAACTTTATGGTGGGACTGATCAACTTAATTCCCCTGTAGTTACTGCAGGTCTGCACATTTCCTTTATTCTTAAAGATCGGCACCAGCACACATCTTTTCCATTCCTCAGGCATCCTCGTACCTTCCAAAATCTGAACAACCTGGTTAAAAACTCCACTCCCATCTCTCCTAAACATCTCCATGCTTCTACCGGTATGTCATCTGGTCCAAACAACTTTCCACTCTTCAGCCTCCTAATTGCTGCTCTCACTTCCTCCTTACTAATCCTATTCACTTCCTGCTTCACCATCTCCACACCATCCAACCTTCTCTCTCTCATTTTCTTCAGTTATCAGCTGCTCAAAATACTCCCTCCACCTCCTCAACACACTCTCCTCGCTAGTCAACACATTTCCATCTCCATCCTTTATTGCTCTAACTTGCACCGCATCCTATCCAGCTCGTTCCCTCTGCCTGGCCAATCAGTACAAATCCTTTTCTCCTTCCTTAGTGTCCAACTTCTCATACAGATCCTCATATGCCTTTTCCTTGGGTGTGAGTAGGACATCAGGGACAAGATTGTAGACATGCACAAGATTGGAATGGGCTATAAGACCATCAGATTGTTGCCTTGGCCATATGTTTTGGGTCATTGCCATGCTGGAAGTCACATCCATGACCCATCTTCAGTGTTCTGACTGAGGCCAGGAGGTTCTCATCCAAGATTCTACAGTGCATGGCTGTATAATGGTTCTTGGGGTCATATTAAGCATTTCTCTGCCTCCAAACACGGCGAGTCGAGTTGATCTCAATTTTGGTCTCATCTGACCACGTCACATTCTTCCAAGCCTTCTCTGAAACATTCAGGTGTTCATCGGCAAACTTCAGACATGTCTGTTCATGTGCATTCTTGAGCAGAAAGACCTTGGTGTGTTACCAATGGTTTTCTTAGTGACTGTGGTCCAAGCTTCCTTGAGATCATTAACAAGCTCCTCGAGTGTAATTCTGGGCTGATCTCTCACTTTTCAAATTATCATCCTTACCCCATGAGGTGAGATTTTGCATGGAGCTCCAGAGCGAGGGCGATTGACTTATCCTGTATTTCTTCCATTTTCTAATTATCGTGCTAACAGTGGTCTCATTCTCACCAAGCTTCTTGCTGATGGTTTTGTAGCCCATTCCAACCCTGTGCAGGTCTACACTGGTCCCTGACGTCCTTTGACAGCTCTTTGGTCTTGCCCATTATGGTGGAGAGGTTTGAATGGAAGAGGTTGATTCTGTGACGAGTGTCTTTTATACACATAATGAGTTGATATTAGGAGTTCTTTTTTAAAGGCACAGGACTAATTTGGGTGTGTGGGAGTCAGAATCCTGCTGGTTTGTAGGGGATCAAATACATATATTCTGTCTCTCTCTGTCAAAAAACCCTACTATAAAAATTCTAAACTGTTCATTCCATGTTAGTGGGTAAATAAAAAAACCCCAGCAAGGATCAAATAATTATTTCTCCACTGTAGTGCATATTCACTGACCAGCCACTTTATTAAGAACACCTGTACAGACTATAATATTTAAACAGAATGTTGCAAAAAACTAAAAACATTCAGCTTTCCACACAGTAAAGACAAAACTCAGAGGACAATGGCCACACATGTTTGGTCTGGCTGTAAGTAAACAGTAACTCAAATAAAAACTCTTTATAAATTTGGTATGCAGAAAGGTCTCTCAGGATCTCAGGATTCTTTTTTGCGGCTACAGAAGGCACAGGCTCAGCCAGACTTGTATCATTTTGCAGCTGTATGATTGGCTGATTAGATAACTGCCTGAATGTTTAGGTCTATAGGTGTCCCTAATAAAGTGGATAATGAAAAAACATATTTTTTGAGGGCTATATTCAGATTGAGATGCACTCACATAGTGATTCTTATTACTACAGAGGGTGGAGTCTGTGTAAAACATTGGTGTGTCTCAGTTATTTTAGCTGTAAATTAGGTGAGGAAGTGAGGTATTAAGTTTGTGCTGCTGTCTGACAGTTTGATGTAACCACAATATGCCATACTGATATTTATGTTTTGGGCTATAAATACACAAAAATCTGCAGAATGGCATTTGAAATTTGGAGACAGTTCTTAGAGCAAGACAGCACTTGGGAAGTTTTTAGGGATAAAATCAAGAAATGAGATCAGCGCAATCAGCATTTCATTCAAACTATTGGTATGTTTAAAAAAATAAAAATAAAATTAGAAAAATTCTATTATTACCCTAAAGAGCATGCTACATGACCTCTATTTACTATGTGCTGACTTCATTAATATACAAAACAATACAATACAATGCAATAAAATCAAATAAAATGTACTTAAATTAAAATAAAAGTACATGACTTCTATTTAGCATATTCTGGCTTCATTACAATAAAATAAGATAAAATAAAATAAGTACATGGCCTCTATGTAGTATATCCTGACTTCAATTATTTTTTAAAAATAAGTAAAATATTTAAGTATACGAGGCTTCATTAAAATTACATTTAAGAAATAATAAAATTAAAACCAACAAACATTAAAAAGGGGTACTGGATCAAGTGTTACTTTTTTTCTGCTGCTAAAAATGGGGGTGAACCAATATTAACAAAATAAACCAAATTTGCTGTAATATATACAGTTAAAACTTTTCATGCAGCAACATATCTTCTCAAACATTATTATATTATACAGCATGGTTTTATTTTGTTTATTTTTATTTTATCTCTTGCTTTTATGTTGCATTATATTAGAGCAAGCAAAAATAACACTCTTTAGTCTGTATTTTATATGGCAGAATGTTGGGGGATTAAAGGCAGGTTTTTAAGAATGGTGGTGGAAAAAAACTGGATTCTTCTACTCCAGACAGATCTGGTGTGAGGTGTGAACTATATGCAGGCAATTTGCATAGTCTGTACGGGGAGGCCTCTGAATTTGACTTAAGCATGTACGTGACTGGTCTCTGAACATGACCCACTTCCCCTGTGTAAATTTAGCTTTTTGACTTCATTTGCAAACACTTTATAAGACTCTTTATGTGTGACGATGTAATAGTTACGTCTAATAATTAAAGATTAAATGAATGTCCCATTCCACATTTAGTCCCGATTTGCAGTTATACAACCTCCACTCTTCTGGGAAGATGTTTCAATAGATTTGGTGGGGTTGTTTGGAGATTTGTGCTAATTCAGATACACGGGTTTTTAGTAAAGTCAGGTACTGATCGAAATTGAGGACTGTCAGCGTTCCAGTTTATCCCAAAAGTGTAAAAAATATGGTCAATAGCCATTGGTCAGCAAATGAGGAATTATGACACAAATCCTGTAGATCTCTCCCTGCTCTATCAATCCTGGTTCCTTTTACAAGCTTCTTATATGGCCTTGATGGACAAAGTTGTGTGGCAGATCCCCAAATAATGACTATATAAAGAAAAAACATCCCAGATTATATTTTAAACATTTTTAGACATTTTAATCATTAAAATGATTTTATTCCTGCCTACAAGAAGAGACAGGAGATTGGCTCATTTTAGCCCAGGAGTGTACATAATGAGTGTACATTATGTGTGTGTGTGTGTGTGTGTGTGTGTGTGTGTGTGTGTGTGTGTGTGTGTGTGTGTGTGTGTGTGTGTGTGTGTGTGTGTGTAGTTGTGTCTGTTTGAGCTCACCTGTCTCTCATGGGTAGTGTAGGATGTGTGTTGAGGAAGGAAAGCTGCTCTTCTAGACTGCAAACACGGAAAGCCAGGTAACAGGATGACATAATCAGCAGTATAATACTGCAAAGAATCACACACACACACACACACACACACACACACACACACACACACACACACACACACACACACACACACACACACACACACACACACACACACACCTGGATATTAGATTAATTTCTCTAATTAGGCAACAAGCATTTTAAAAAAGGAAAAAGAAAAAGGACTGGCCAATAGAGGGCAATATCACTTACACATTATCACAATAAATCAAATACACATTAGTTCCACTAGTCAGTGATAAAAATGGCTTTTTATCTCTAATGAGCTCCAACTGATTTCCGAACATACTCAGTTGAAGTGGATTTGGTTTGGGCACATACAGCAGGATGAAGAATTTGAGGAGCTGGTATTCCATGTGACCTAGTTCTGGTACAGGCTCAGTCAGCAGAATATTCTCGGTTTCCAGATGCCTCTCTGGAAAGCACAAACCAGAAACAAAATATGTTTAAGTCTCAGCTACAGGATTCCAATGTACGTTTATTGTAAAATTTGACCTAATTTAGGTTTTACAGTCGAGATTAAACTTCTTTTAATTTTTTTTCTAATCCAGACATTTCTTGTCTTTTTCCTGTATTGTTGATATATTAGTTTATTTGCTATATCAGATTTCTGGACCAAACGTTTTCATATTTTGTAAGTGTTTAATGATCCAAAGAACTGATATAACCCCTCCTTGCTTACACATGTTCAGGCTGATGTGGGTCTGCTATAGTATTTCTAGATAATTCTCTAATTTATGAAGTGTAACAGTGACCTTTGCCAGCAAAACATTTCCACCCCCATGCTTCACAGTTCAGCTATCCAAATTTCATACACATGTATGATATTTAGAATTTTTCTTCTGATATTTGGCCTTTGCTGATCCTGCGCTCTGACCCCTCACATTCATATATATGTGAAGAAAGAATTTCACTGTGTTGTAAAGTACATGTGACAAGTATAAAGCACCTTTCTTTCTTTCTTTCTTTCTTTCTTTCTTTCTTTCTTTCTTTCTTTCTTTCTTTCTTTCTTTCTCAGTTTGCTAGATAAAGTGCAGATTCTTGTATATAAATTAGGAATATGAAATTACAATATAATAACATTTACTTTGTTTTAAATATTTGACAATTCTAAATCCTTTTTTTTAATTTTTGACGAAAAATTTAATCCCAGATTTTAAAAAGTGGTCTGAAACTTGGAGCATGCTGAATATAACCAATATTAGCAAGCAATCGAGCGTCTCACATGCTCAGTACTAGGATATTTTGATAGTGTCTGTGTGCATGCTGTACCCTGCAATTGAGTTTCAGTTGCAAATGGAGGTTTAACAGCAGTGTTAGTGGAATTTCCCAACAGATCAGGTAGAGATGAAGAGACAGGTGAAACTGAAGGCTTCCTGCGCCACTTTAACACCGCAGGGTAAGTGCTGGCCACTGGGAACTCATCCTGAGAGACAAACAGAGCACAGAGGTTACTAAAAACTTTTTGCAAGTATGGATTTAATATGGATTAATTATTGCAGCTAACATGCTCTTCAGTGGCTTATGAGATGTGTTCTGTAATGAAAGCCTAATAAAATTTCCTTGATTGCTCTATTTTAAACTTCGGTTAATGTTATCCAGCAGTACCCACAATACTGTGCAACTACCTACTGATTAAACATGTGCAGAAACACAGCAGAACCTTAGTACTTTATTCTGTTCACTTCTCTTAACTGGGATTTTCCATCTGTACACTCTGTACACTCAAACAGATAAAGTACCAACGCTTTAAAATCGAGTTAATATCTCCATTACACTATGCTTTCATCTCATAGACCACTCAACAAAATTATGCTTTGTAGCTACATTGTGTCCTAGAATGTTCTGACTAATGTTTGCAGCCTTGAAATTTGACTTTAATTCAAGTAAATTTAACAGTCTATATATTCACTCAAGTAAAAGTAAAAAAGTAGCTCATTAAAAGATTTACTCTGGAATAAATAAAATACGAATAAAATGAACAACACTACAACCATGACTTCAGTTTTATGTGAGTTATGCACTTTCGGCAAGAAAAAAAAAAATCTCCATCTCCATCTTTCTTTTTTGTGAGTTTAGCACGTTTGCTCTCCGCCAATCAATGAGTGCAGTAGTTTCGGGGGTGCGATAGTTTTCCCCCTTGCATTATTTTTCGATGTAGAGTAACTGTATATAAAAATGTAATTTTTGCAATATAATTAATTTTCTTTTACTTAGTAATGGATATGATGTAAAATGTAGTTAAGTACAATACTTCAAACAAAACATACTTAAGTAAAAGTAAAATTACACATTTATGAATCTACTGAAGCTACTACTAAAAAGTAGATGTACACAAATGTAAATTGTAAATGTAAAAAAAAAAAGAAATAAAAAAATGAATGTGAGTAAATGTAATTTGTTACTTTCTACCTCTGCCACTACTAATACATTGGATGTCTCATTGATAGTACATTGAGTTTCTAGTGAAACCTGACTGTTTTCATTACACACCTGCACACATGCTTCTTCACATGGGAAAGGAAATGCACAATTGCGAACCACATAGACAGTGTTTGAGAGTGGAGTATTAAAACGGCAAACAATTTACAATCCTAATCTCACAATGATTAGTTTGACATATTGTATGTACACTATATAAACAAAAGTATTAAAACACCTGACTTTTCTAACCGTATTGGCAACACAAATTTAAAAGTACACAATCGTAACTAATGTCTTTGTATGGCTTGAACTAAGAGACTCAAACCTGTTCCAGCATTATAATGCCCTTATGCACAAAGCAAGCTCCATGAAGATATGCTTCACATGGGTTGGAGTGGAAGATCTTGAGTGGCCTTCTATAGAGCCCTGACCTCAACGCTATTGAACACCTTTGGGATAAACTGGAACGCTGACAGGCCTCCTCACTTTTGATCAGTACCTGACTTTACTAACACCCGTGTATCTAAATAGGCACAAATCTCCATACAACCCCCCAAAATCTAGTTGAACATCTTCTCTGAAGAGTGCAGTGGATTATAACAGCAAATGGGGACTTAATGTAGAATGGGACGTTCATTGAACACATACAAATCTTATAGCCAGGTGTCCACAAACTTTTGTCCATACAGTGTATGTATGTATCTAGCCACACACACACACACACACACACACACACACACACACACACACACACACACACACACACACACACACACACGTGCTATCATTGTATAAGTCAACAGTTTCTGCCAAAGTAAAGTAAACAGTGTTAACAGAGTCAACAGTATTCTGTAAAGTGTTGCAGGATGTTCTATAAAAAACATGACAGAATCACACAACAGTGGATGAACATATGAACGTTACACAATGATACAATCTAAATTAATTCATAGGATTAGAGTTTCTTACATTTGACAGTGATCCAGGCTCTTCTAGATACTGCTTTAGACTCAGACTCTTCTTACCATTGACCTGCAGAGCAAAATTCAATGAAAATTAACATTATAATAACGTGTGAACTTGAAAAAGGAGGCCTGAGGTGCAGTCTGCCTTACAATTCAATTCAAACATGTTCAGTAAGGTTGAGGTCTATATTTTGTACTCCAACCCATGTAAAGCATATCTTCATGAAACTGGTTTTGAGCCATAGCATTGCCATGTTGGAACAGGTTTGGGTTTTCGAGGTCAAGTGAAAGGAAAATGTAACGCTACCACCTTCAAAGTCATCCTGCACACTAGATGGACAGAAGCATGTATGAATGAAAAATGTATGTGCCCAAATACTTCTGTCCATCTAGTGTATAGTGTATGAGGCCTGGCATATGCGATATAGTGACTGGGATGTGTGTTTGTTCTTGCACATGAGCGTGTTTGTTTTACCTGCAGATGGGTGCAGATTCTCCTGAGGACATCATACACGCTGTCCCGAGACAGGAGTGAAACAAAAACATACTACGGAAAGAGAGTTGAAAAAGATATCCAATGCAGATTTAGAGACTTGGTTTAATAATCATATAAATACGGCAATAAAAAAAAAAAACTCTTTATATATATATATATATATATATATATATATATATATATATATATATATATATATATATATATATATATATATATATATATATATATATATATCTCACAGGGCAATAATTGTGATGCCTGAGATACCTGTATCCGAAAATAACCAGTCATTGATACAGAAGTTCAGCTAGTGTTTATCTACTGTGATGTGTCTTTCAACCCTAAATGCTGCACAGTTTGTGTCTGCTATCTGATATTTGCCTATCCCATTTATTTCCACTGGCTGCTTTAGTGGCTGCTTCGAGACTGACTGCACTGTCTGGTTTGTGAACAAACAAACATACAATTAATCACGGGTGTACAATGTATGATGAGAGTACCTTCTGACTGGTGTCTGTAGTGATGACAAGGCCATTAGGGACCAGGCCAGCTGTTTTGTGCTTCTTCACCAGACGAACTGAAACTACAGGGATGGCCACCTGAGACACACACACAGACGCAATAAAAAAATAAAATAAAAAAAGAATATTATGGCTAACTCAAAAGCTCTCTTTCATTGTGAGTCCATTTTTCCGGTTCTCCACTTTTCCTAGTTAAAGCACATTCAAATCAGTTACAAAAGGTTTTATGTAACTAAGTCCAATGAACCATAACAAAGAAATCCAACCAGCAGAGAAAAATGGAGAAAGTTACTAATTGCAGTAGGTCAAGAGTTTACGGTGTTCTGAGTTTGGGATTAAGTCATGAGCCCTGTGTTCTAGTGACCTGTGCGCATAATTTACCAGACCAAGCTAAAGCCTTAAATGTGTACCGATTTAAAAAAAAAAAAAAAAAAAAAAAAGGAAACATCAAAAGGACATGATTTCCTTTCCCCTGTTCCTTTCTATATAGTTTTTTTTATTTTTTGGGACAATTTCTTACAGGTATGCACAATCATGGTTGGTGCTGCCTCACCTCTCCAAAAAAGAGGGGTAATTACAAAAATTAATACACTACATACAATCCCCCTTATTTCCAATCCCCCTCTGCTCTGCATATACTGCAAACCCCATTTTTTCTCCTCTGTTTTGGGATGATCCTTTACAAACTAGACAGGAATACAAAGGGTGTATATATAACAAACTATTTGAAAGGAACAGTAATTCACCTGAAAGCATAGTCTGTAACTAACATGCATATAACTATATTATTTATGAGGTGGCATCAAAAAGTTTCGAGACTAACTTTGTTTACAAGAAAGAACTTTATTTATGTTTACACACCATCACCTTTAAAATAGTCCTCTTGCACAGCAATACACTTCTGATATGTGTCCGTAAAGTCTTCTTTTCGAAGCGAGTCAAGCAACTTCTGCGCTTCGCGCTGAATCTCCGCAATGGTGTCAAAACGTTGACCTTTGAACTGCGTCTTCATCTTCGGGAAGAGAGTGAAGTCCGGACGAGCCAAATCTGGTGAGTAGGGTGGGAGTACGGTGGGTACATAAGTGCACAAGTTGCTGTATGATTTAGTCATTTTTGGGGGTTGAGCTCGCTGAAGGACTTCTTGAGCTCTTGTCGTCTTTCAGTGATGTTCTTCCGCTCATGAAGCCACAGTCAAAACACCTCGAACAACTAATTGCAGAATCGGCGTATGTCATGTCAAACGTCTTTTTGGCAGATTTGCCCAGTTTCACTGAGAAATTCACGTTTGCTCTTTGTAATCGAATCTGCCGTCAATGATGAAATCGAAGACGTGGTATCGCAAATGGGCGGAACAGCACCAGTTAGCACCATTAGACTAGAAAGCTTTTGATACCACCTCATATATTGGGGAGGAAAAGGGTTTTAATATAATGCGCTACTTCTATACCAAAAACTCTACTGCTATCTGCTTTATCTATTGTGACGTGGAAGCTCATTGATTTTGGACATCTAATTGAAAAGTTATGAAATTCCTACTTCTTAACCTTTTCACCAAACAGGGAAAAACTTCGATATGGATCTTCACCAGAAAGAAAAATTCGATTTCCGGCTCCAGTAGAGCATTTATTGAGCGTGTGTAAGTTAAACTGTTTTCCCTCGTGCAAAAGATTACAAACCTTGATGTCCTTGCCAAAGAGGTTAGCGTAGAAACACAGCCAGTTGCGGGAAATATAGAGTCGCCCTTGCAACAAGATATCCCTTAGGAGAGCGCACGAGTAGACTAAGAGTTGAAGCAGAAATGCAGTTAGGGTCATTTTTCCATCTTTTGAAGTGGTTTAAGAAGCACAGCTGCCAAAGCAAATGCACTGTGGTAACGACTAGACGATTACGTTTCTGGTAGTGTGCACTGTAACTGATATACACATGTTAAATAAACCTATTCGACACTGTTGAAACACATTCAAAGTATCAAGTATATAGCTAAACCGTACCTTTCATGAGGATCTCCTCTTTGGGAAGGTTCTGGAAAAGTTTGTGGTACTGAGAGTTGTACTTGCTGACAGTCTGTAAGGGGAGACAGGGTTAGATGGTGAGCAGGTTTTTGCCTGTCTGCCTGCTTCAATCCAGGTTGGATTCCCGTTTTAAATGTTCAGCATTCATTATTTTCCTTGCAAATACCTTTGAAATTATGATTGGATATATTATGGTGTGTAATTATATAAAAATATATATTAACACTGATGTAATTAAACACCCTGTACATTTTTCCATCAAGTCTTCATCTAAAGTTACTAGATAAACACACTCATTCTACCATTTTGAAAAAGCCACTACAGATTGCTCGCAAAGGCAAAAATGCAATGGGAAAATGTTGATCAAAATCCTTAAAAAAAACAATTACGAACACATGTTGAACATAAATACACACCAAAGTAGCTTTCTCTCCTGCGCTATAATATTAACAACAACTAGATATCAGAACATTAAATTAACTATGTGACAATTCAATCATTTAGAGATTGACAAATGCAAACCTCCACCAAATCAGCTATAACTCATTTCCTCACCTTGATCCACTTTCCCAATCTCCCAGACTCCAAGACCATCTTACTGCTGCATTAGTCTCCAGCAACACTATTTTCCTCACAGCTATCTGTAAACTCAAAAGCTCACTCCAGTTAATCCCAGAGTCTTTACATCCTTAATCTGATTATCTTCACCCTTTGGGGAATGGAAAAGTCTCACACCTGCATCTCAGCTGGAAAGAGATTTCCACTTGATAACAAAAAAAAAAAACCTTACTGAAAACCTCCATTGAGGTTTACAAATCTCCTTTCCCTAATGTTTAACCATGTAGATTAATCAAATGAGAGTGTGGAATGCCAAACTGCAACAGAGCACATTGAGGAGAAAAAAGGAAACTGTTGGTGATCAGGACTCGCACTGAAATCAGACCCGCTGATATGTTTAGTGATTTGTGAAGTAATGCCTCATTTCAGTAATAGGAGCCTCTCTGACATGAAATAAGCATAGAAACAGACTCATAAAAAAAGAATCATTATAGCAATCAACCTCAGTTAGAAATAAACTGTACAACACAAACAAGTTCAAATACACAAATAGTCTGACGTCAGCTGTGTGGGGCTAACTGACACAAATTCTTTTCTCAAGATGTGCTGTGTAAATAAAAAAAAAAGAGGACATATACACCTACTTAAAAACATGTACAGACAGCAGTACCACTACAACATGAACATGAAGCCAGGTTCGCACACTGCACACACCAAACAACAGAACAGTTCGAAATGTTGAATGGGATTTGAATGCTTGGTTTTCACACCCAGGAAATATTCGCCATAATGAAAAGTACTTAAGTTTCATCCTGGCTGTACAAGACTGGTAAAAGAATGATAGATGATACTCACAGATCCCCGATAGCATTTCTTTACATCTTCGTAAGAGAGATCGTCTATCAGCTGCTGCCTAGGACATGCAATAAAACACACACACGCACATTAAAAAGATATATGCAGAAGTGCGCATATACTTTATAAGTACATTTATTGTACTAAATGTTTGTATCAGCCAATAACACTATATTATATTGAACATGTCATTATTAGTGATCTGTAGCTACATCCCATAAAAAAAATTTTAGGAGCAAAATATAAAAGTAAGTACTACCTGCAATACAAACTTACCAGAGACACAAAACACTGCTTTCAAAATGCATTTGAATGTAGGTTTTACTATGAAAATGTTGTTTTACATACAAAATGTACACAAATGCAACTAAGAGAGCTGTTTTAAGTAAGTCATGTTTCAATTGCTCTATTAACAGTGCCGTTCCAAAATATTTGAAAGTCAGCTGCTCTTATTATCACATTAGCAGCTGGATTCTGAGTGCTGCAGTGCAGTGCCATTTTGCCTGTGGAATTTTGTGTTTATGCCCAGGAATGCAAATCCAGCCCTGGTGTATAGGTAAAAGAGCATGTTGAGGCATAGCCTTTAACCCCACAGACACTGCTCCTCCCTGGCTGCAATGTGTGCAAATACTGCTTCCCCCAAACACCACTCTTTATGCAACTCATTAGCACTTCTGGTCTCGGGTGCTCAAGAGGCAGAAGATTAAGAATTTTATATATAAAATTTGATAGCTGCAACAAGTCTCAAAAAAGTTGGGATAGGCAACAAATGTTTATATGTAATGTGTATAATATATATATGGCAAAAAACAAGCACAGGGTTTTGCAGTAAAATAAATTACAATAATTGTAATGTAACTGTGAAAATTATCCATAAAAAAGGGGGGGGGAAATTTGCTTTATTATTAACCTCAGTAAGCTTTAGAAATATCTGACATCATCTGTCTGGAGCTCACATTAGTTAGTGGACCGATGTCACTACCACAGGAGCATTATCCCTAGTATAGAAAGCTTTAGTAGATCCTATTTTCCTTTTTAATTGATTAAATAATAATTTTCCTGATAATCTGGGTGACAATGGTGAAGAAATCCCTCCAGACTGCATTGCCACAGAGATTAAACTAGACCTGTAGCTGCCTGCATCAGTCACCTATATAATCATATTTATCCAGGTGTCATAATTAATTATAGTTATATCATAGCCTGGATACCTGATTCTGATTGGCTGGAAGGTGTGCACTCGAACCGTTTAGCCGCTGAAGTTAGTTATGTCACTGTTCTGAATTAATATGCTGTCTTATAAACGACTCTAATCATAGTAACATAATGTTACATTTGCATAGAGTGAGAGACCTGACACTGCAGAGACACATGTAATTCATACCCACAATATCTCTCTGTTTCTCTCAGAGCTATTAAGTATAATCCATTCAAATAAACGTAATCTTATCCCCGTCTTTGCATTGGATGGATCTTTCCCTTCATGTCGTGCATTAAAATCGTGTAACAAACACCTCGCTGTGGACAGTAGTGTATAATAACTGTATACTGTTTCACCACCTGTACACAAAGTACTCAAATTTAAATGTTACTAAATTTATTTACAAATGGATAAAATGCATACAGTGAGTACTATGATAATTATTATTAAGCTAATCTTTGGCACAAATTACAGCTGTGAGCTATGCGGTTCCAGACTTACCTCTAACCTCAAAAAGAAATGAAAATAAAGGGGTCAATTATTGACCAGGTCAAGTAGGTGTGCTAGAGCAGGGAAATCACCAGGACCACAGTCGGGTTTATCTGCCCTACATCCTTTGGAAAAAAACTTGTGCAATCAAGCATTCTAGTCTAAGAACATGAAATGTGTCAAAGCTGTGGAAAACACATGTAATGCTCAGTTCAGTCTTGCATTGGTCACATTAGAGCAGTTTGACAGGCATGTTTGTGAGTTCTAAATTAGCAAGTAAGAGAGGAAATGATATTATTGGTACATGCCATATCATGACAAGTCAAGCCCACACACACATTCTGCAAAAGAGCAATAGAACAGTCATGGTGAAAAAATTGGAATCCGGTATCCTGAGTCATCAGTGTGTCTGTACAAAGTCCGACATGTTTTGGCACGAATCGTTATTGTCTGTGGTAATTATTTTTTTTTTTTTTCGGAAATAACTGTAAAATAAATACTAGAGGAGTAGGTTTACTATACATAGGCAGTGGAGGAGCACAGAGCTAGGAAAATGGACAAATGTATTGGGACACTTGTATATGTTGTTTCTCCCCAAACAATAACCACAAAATTAGATTTACACAATTGTATAGCATGTCTGTGGATGTGGAGATCTTCAACTTTTCCTCCAATTCAACTAGGAGGCCCAAACCTCCTACCAGCATGATAATACTCCTTTGCACAATGCCAGCCAGATCTTCATTGGCCTGCACTGACCTCAATCCTTATTGAACATCTTTGGGATGAATTGGAACGCTGACTGCACCTCAGACCTCTGAACCTTGCCCATATCAGTACCTGATCAGTACTAACACCCTTGTAGGAGAATGAGCACAAATCTACACCAGCACATTTTAAAAGCTAATAGAACATCTTCCCAGAAGAGTGGAGATTATTATAACAGCAAATGGGGACTAAATGTGAAATGTTAAAAAAGCATGTACCAAACATTTGTCCATATGGTGTATGTTTAGAATCCTCTCTCTGTATACCACCAAAATGCATTTAAAATGTACATTTATTTATACTACAATGTTGTAAAATATTCGATTAAATGTACTTTATTACTGTACTTATGTAAGTTTTGGCTACTTTCCAGTTTCTGATAATGAGTATCAAAGAAATAAGCAGCTTTTACTCTCTACTTAAAAATCTGCATTTATGATTTAATATATGTACTTTTTATTTCACTATATTTTACCTGGAAGCTCCACCTAAGATGTCATTAAGGCTCTCCTACACACATCTGCTACCCATGAGTGACTTTTTAGCACCGCTGGCCTCATTTTCAGTCCAAAAAAGAGCTTAAATATATATTGCAAATCCTTTGAGAGACAGCTTTTGTTGAAGTTAAATAAAAAAATATTGCCCCTCTTTAAAACTGAGAGCTGCATCCAATCACAGTCAGCTCTGAATTCTTCAGTTCGACTTTATCTAAAATTATTTGCTTTCATTTTATTTGTCCATTGAATACTAATGGTTCCACTTTGTGACATGAAACTGTAATTTTATTAGTTAATTAGAGATCCCTTTTTTGATTGCTTTATTACATTGTCATTGTTGTTGAGGTGTATTTGATTTGTATTTTAGGAAATAAAACCTTACAAATCAACTGTTTTGGGCTTTTCACTAACATCTGTCCTGGTGTTAAGGACTGGTGCATCTTTGAGCCTGCGTTCAATATGAGTCAAATACTCAAGTATTGTTCAAGGTACTCTGTATAAAATTCCTACATTTTTTGTTAAAGTCTACAGTTCAGTCGTGATTGTCTTATTACATATCTATTCTGCTGGTATACAGAGGCAATGACAATTAGGTTACCGTCCAAATACTTATGGATGTCGAAGTTTGTTGCTTGACTTTTTCCTATTTCGAATCCTCCATGAGCATCGGTCCCTCAGGATCTCATCGGAATTACATAATAATAAAACAGAACATTTGATTAAAATGTAATAAATTGTTAGTTATTGACTTACGCAGAGTTCACACTTGTGCTTTTTCTTCAAAAGAAGAAGCTATCCGCACTCATGCACCAAGTTAAGTGTGTGATTTGTGACGGTACTTTATTCTCTATAATTTTGTGAAGCCGGGGAAAGTACCAGGAAAAACCCAGAGTTGTTATGACTTTTAATATATAGAGTCAGACATTCATAGGATGTTTATACAATGCTCACGTGACACATTGACTGCTTTCATTCATCAATCAGTAGCTGTTGTATCCTAGACTAGGGCATTGTGGTCATAAACGTTGATAACTAGAAATCAGGAGCTAATAAGCTCAGCATGAAAACATCTTTTTATATTCCATCCTGATGTACCCTAATAGGTTAGAAATGGGCGAGAATGCGCAAACATTCTTGACAAATTGAGGCATGTGATGTAGCGGGTTTTGTAGCTAGCACGGTTGCGCGGTATCAAACAGAGATTACTCGGGCTTTCTCTCATTACTAGCTCTCTGTGTCTTTGTGAGTCTAGGCAGAGGGAGGACGCAGATTTTATTCCTAATGAGGCAATTTTTCAGGCTACTGAAATACACTGAACGCCTTTAGTACTCTCAGTTCTATCCATGACATCCTTTTTATTTCTTTAGTCTTTCCTTTGTCACACACGCATCCTGGTTACGGAGGTGCTGATGTTACATTACTGTGTCGTGATTAGCGATCATTTTAAAAGTTTCGTTACAATTTCTCTTTGCAATTTGTATGTTTGCAAAGTAGTTAATGGATACAAATACACAAGTGTGAATGAAAACAGTATTTTCCTGTCACTTTCATATCATTTTCATCTATTTAAAAGGCATATGTCCCGTGAAAAAGCCTTCACATAATGAATCAGTGTCCTCTGCTGCTCACCCTTACAGGATTTCTGCAGGTTTCACCAAGTAAAACTTTTTAAGACCTTTCTAAAACCATTAAGACCCATATCACGACATCAAAAACCCACACACATAAATACATCGTTAGCATTTGACCGTAACCAAACATGAAATAAAACAATTTCCAAGCCAAGTATTGGTAAACTAGCATTTCCTTATAGCTGAAAAAAAAAAAAATTGTATGTCTGTGGTACAATTCAAGAGAGATTCGCTCTAATAACAGAAAGCTGATTGGCTGTTTCATGTTGGTCTCATTTGTAGTCATATGGCAGCAAATTATATTTGGAAAAGCAAAAAAAAAAAGCATTAAAACACAAAGGAAACAACAACAACAACAACAACAACAACAACAACAACAACAACAAAAACATTCTAAAGTGCTTCAGGAGTTTTAACATTTGGCCTAAAACAATTTTTTTTTTTTACTTTTTAAGAATGTATCTAACTCTACAGATTTTCCTGAACTCATTCTCCATAGCGTTTTAACCATAAGCTTCAATATTTTGTGGAAAAGGATTGAAAAACCCTCCCTCTTCACCTATAAAGACAAATCTTGACCTAGCATGCTAACTAGAAATAGCATTGGAAAGACTGTGTAGCCATTCAAACAAAAAATCTGCCTGTTAATGATTTATGATAATGGATCACGAGTACAGCTTTTTCCCCTTGTAATAAGTGATTATGAGTTCTATACTGCAGCATTAGCGAGGGGCGGTGAGGGATTGTAAAGGATTGTAAAGATTGTGAGGGACTGTCTATAAAATGTCTTTTTGTTCTGACACCATGGCTTAAACTAATTTTTTTTTTATGTTCTACATATTTTTTTTCTAGTTTATTGATATTATTAGGATGAATTTTTTTTTAAGATCCTGAAAAAGCTATAGTTTTCAGCAAAATGTCACCACGTCAAGTCTTTTCCCTTTGTGGCATAAGTAATACAACTTGCATTGTGTATCACTTCCTGAACCTATTTGTGCATCAAAAGCTTGACATTCAGCATGTGGGAAAAAAAAAAATCACGCTTACATAACTAGCAAGCTTTTAGACTCCATATCTTTCTAGAAGACTGACTGTCTTAATCAGCGTGTCTGTTAAACTGGCTCCTTACACAACATAATCATTGCAGGGAGATTAGAAAAGCAATCTGAATCTGAATAGGTCTGGCTTCCTGTCAGGATTAGGGTGTCAAATGTTGCTTTAAAAAAATCTTGCTATATAATAACAGCCTGAGGCAGCTGCTTCCTAAATGAAACAATGTTTTTGATGTGTTCAGTATATTATTACTTATATCTAACAAATTACATCAATGTCCCCAGTACTCAGAGACAATTTATCAGGCTGTATCAGGTTTTTTTTTGTTTTTTAAACATATAAACAACACTTGTTCAGTCTGATATCAGGTGATCAGTCTGTGGCACTGCTGAGGTTTTATGGAAGCCAAGGTTTCTTTGACAGTGACCCTCAGCTCATTTCCATTTTTTTATCGGTTGTTTCTCATTTTCCTCTTGACAATACCACATAGATTCTCTATGGGGTTCAGGTCTGGTGAACTTTTGGTGCTTTTGGTGCTTTTTGGTGCTTTTTCCACAATCATTCCTCCAATGATTGTGGAAAATAAAATCAGCATCTCCATAAAGCTGGTGAGCAGATGGAAGCATGAAGTACTCTAAAACTTCCTGGTAGACGGCTGTGCTGACCTTGGACTTGATAAAAGACAGTGGACCATCACCAGCAGATGACATGACTCCCCAAACCACCACTGACTGTGCAAACTTTAGACTGGACCTCAAGCAACTTGGATTATGTGCCTCTCCTCTCTTCTTCCAGACTCTGGGGCCTTCATTTCCAAATGAAATGCAAAGTTTTCCTTCCCTTTCATCTAAAAAAAATCGATTTTGGCCCACTGAGCAACAGTCCAGTCTTTTTTGTCCTTTGCCCAGGTAAGACACCTCTGAAAATTCAGGAGTAACTTGAACACAAGGAATGCATCAGTTGTCTTACCCTCCATGTAAAGGTTGTCAATGATCGTCTTCTGGACAACTGTCAAGTCAGCAGTCTTCCCCCATGATTGTGTAGCCTGAACCAGTCTGAGACACCATTTAAAGGCTCAGGAAACCTTTGCAGGTGTTTGGATTTAATTAGCTGATTAGAGTTTGACACCACAAGTCTCTAATATGGAACTTTTTCACAATATTCTAATTTTCAGAGATACAAAATTTTGGGTTTTCATTAGCTTTAAGCCATAATCATCGAAATGAAAAAAAAAAATCAATAATAAACACCTAATATATCAGGCTGTGTGTAATGAATCTATATAATATACAAGTTTCACTTTTTGTATTGAATTACTAAAATAAATCAACTTTCTAATGATGTAATAATTTATTGAGATCTATATATATACACCCCTCCAAACATTTTAGTATTTTCCCAAAGGACAATACTATAGAAATGAAACTGAATAGACCATGTGGCTTTGTATAGTTTAATGACGTACAGCTGTTATCACTTAGGGTGTACTCACTTTTGTTGCCAGCTATTTTGACAATAATGGCTGTATGTTAAGTTATTTTCAGAGGACAGTAAATTTGTACTGCTTTACAAGCTGCACATGGACTACACTAAGGTATATCCAATTTTTATTTTTATAGTTTTGTTCTTTGAGAATATATAATAAAATATATAATAAAATGGTGATGGAAAGATGGATGGACAGACGGACAGACAGACAGACAGATATTTCTATGGAAAAAAAACACTAGGTTACAGTTTGCCTTGGAGTGTGAACATAAACCTGATACACACTCATTGTCCCCAGTGAAGCGTCATGGTGGTACCTACCCCCTAAAAACTATCCAGTATTATCCTTTGACAAACAATACAACAAGGTGTATGACAAAATCCATAATTCCAATTTGTACACACCCAAAAAAAAAAAACTCTATTAATGCATGTATTCCTATCTGGATTATAGATATTGGGATTTTACTGAGGAATCCTTTGTAGAACCAGTCTACATCAGTGGGGCACAGGCTGAGGCCTGAAGGAATGAGGAAACAGCACTGTATGATTTCATTTCTGACCTGACTAACAGGCATGTGCCACATCACAAAATCCCAAGTCATGAACATCTGACTAAAGGAGAAGTGGTGTTAGATTGAGTGATGGCACTTGTGTGTGGTGTTTTCTCACATAATGGCTTGTCTGAAATGATGTGTACAGTGTGGCTCATCCTCTTTTTGAGGGTCACTGGCCTCTTGCGGGATCACCAGACCCACATCCTCGCTCTGATCCATTTGTTCTGCCATCATCGTAAACCTGAGAGAATTCACAAAAACAGAAAATATATATTCAGCCATTAGGCTCCAAGTACAAATCCCTAGATCGTTCTGGTGAAAGATGAACTGGTACCTTTATTCAGAAGTGTGCAATAGTCATCTTCTTTATTCCTTACAAGTCCAAACAACCTGAACAAGATGAACATGAACAACATAATGAACCTTTTTTATTTAAGCCATGGCTTTAGTGCAAGTGTATCATGTGGCTGTAAAATCTCGACTAGAACACTGCAGTCCAAGCTATACTGCTTGTCCAGGCTTGGCCTCCTGTCAGCTTTTTTATAGACAATCTCCAACATCCCTTTTTAATGAGCTCAGAAAGGAAAACATGACGACCTCCATTTAGCTCCCTGCACGACCATGATCTTTTACTATGAACAACACCACCATGCATCCAAAAAACTCAATTATGTAATTTTTTTTCTCATACATAGCAGCACTTTTTCAAGATGGAGATTATATATTCATGGTGAAAACCAAATGAAATTTGTGACATTGCTCCTGACAAGTGGGTGAAAGCACTTGTTTGACCCTCAGGTCAAAGTTGATCCTTGTTGAATTTAGCTTTTATTTTTGGCGCTTCTTAGGAACAACTTTGGGCACTTTTGACATAGACAGCCAGGTAAGGTTATGCTGTGGAAAGGAATATAATGCTAACAATTCTAACTTAAAAACACAGGTAATGAGTCAGGTGAAAAACTGAAAAGCACATGGGAGCTCATTCTGAAAAAAAAAACATGGCAACATCGACACATGATCAATTAGCAGCAAATCGTAATGAGCTGAACTTTTTAATAGAGGTATACCTTTGCGATCAAGGATTTCAAGTCATTTTTAATATCGAAAACACTTGTTCTATATAAAAGAACCACATTTCCTTCTAATTATGTACTTAACAATCCTGAACAAGCAAACCTCCTTTAAACACATTATTTTCCAAGGGTTTTTGCTGGTTGAAGTTAGATTCCTGATTGAAGTAAGAATCTACCACTGTTACATCAGTGTGACTTAAAATGGACACTAGACCAAAAAGGGGGGTGGGGGGTGGAAATGCAGATGGGGAGGAGTGGACAATGTGTGAATTGCTGAACAGGCTGATAAAAAAAACTAAATATAGACAGAAGAATGTAAGCATCTGCATCAGACAAGAAGAAGCAGAAGGTGTGATGAATGGAGGGTCAAAGACAAAACCTTTTGCTGGAAAGCCTGATGTATAAATGTATACGTATAAATAGGCATTCACATAAATGGAAAAATGTAAACGGGGAGA
Source organism: Silurus aristotelis (assembly GCF_946808225.1). NCBI lineage: Eukaryota > Metazoa > Chordata > Actinopteri > Siluriformes > Siluridae > Silurus > Silurus aristotelis. Next base: position 24,460,953 of record NC_139580.1, read on the forward strand.
AGAATATGTTTTGAAAGATGTTGCACTGCAGAAAACTGTTGATGTGCATGATATAATAAATATATGAGACATATTTATAACAGCACTGCTCTATGTGAAAACAGAAAGAACTCATACCTCGGTTGACTCGTGCAACATGTATTTACCCGCCAAAGAACAGCTTCTTCCTCATAGCTCATGTACAACTGAAAAATCGTTTAACAAATATGCAATAATGCTAATCCTTGCTTCACCCAACACTTTTGAGAATTCCTCTCCAGTTCCAACCCAGTGTAAATGCCGGGCCTGTCTTCCTGCTGTCCAAGCACAAGGGTGGCACTGAGGGAAAGTGTTTGTTTCTCTGGAATGCATCCAGGGGAAGGACAAACAAATGACTCCCCAGGGAAAGTGCGGAGCTACTCGGAAGATCTGGCACCGTGTTTGGAGATGTGATTAGAATCAGGACAGGAATGGAGGCCGAGCTGGAACACACAGTGTCGCATTCATAGAAAGGGCTTTTATGTTACGAGTCTCGCCCAGAGACACAGTGAGAAGAAGGTGAGACAAGAGTGGAACACATTTTTCATGTATTACATGCTGGATATTCCTTTATAAGTGTAAAAAATGGCCAAAAGCAACAATAATCCACATTAAAGATATTTATTAGTCTCCTATGTCTACATATATTGTCATATAAGGCATTTGCAAAGCCACTGAGCTATGACGAACGAGTTAACATTTTCCACACAAGTAACAACGTACAGCTGTACAAATCTCACACTAGCACAGAAAACCGTGGGAAGCCGAGACAAAAAGCAGTGGGTTTCTCCTTGGTGCCTATTCAACCTGAACATTGACCTATTCACTAGAATTAATGGACGGGTTATATTAAGGACAAGGAAGCTAGTGGAAGATGAGCTTGTTTAGGACAAAGCTTGTTTTATTCCAAATAAATGTCCTTTATGTACACTCCTGAGCAAACTGGGCCAAGCCTTAAATCAGGTCGAATTACAATTTATTTATAATGCACGTTTAAAATCAATGACAAAAGTGCTGTACAGAGCATGTTAGAATGATACAGATAAACAAATCAAATAGAAACTTTATACTCACAAGCAAAAACTAATTCATATGTTTTACGATGTGACTCAATATCATCAAGATTTGGTCATATGGAACAGAAACTCGTTCCAGAGCCTTGGTCCAGCAACTGAGAACGCTTTGTGACTCTTTGCTTTTAATCATGTCCAGTAGAGTCAACCGTAAGCTATTTGAGGTCCTAGTCGCTCTGAGAAAATATTGAATTTGAATATGATTGGAAAGATATACAGGTATCAGACCCTGTAGGCTCTTAGGCATAAATAAAATGGCACAAAAATAAAGCATTCAATAAAATGAACCAAAAAAATCAATGGTCAAAATTCACATCTATATATTTCTTGTACTTTATGGTAAAAATCATGATACTGATTCAGTCTGAGTTTACCAAATGTTTCACCATCTCATCAACTAAAGCTATTCAACATAGAATGGAACCACATTGACTCTTCTTTTTGTTCTTAAATACTACAACTTTATATATATTTTTAATTATTGATCATTTTCTGGCAATCACATAGGTTCCCTGGTGGTCTAATGGTTAGGATGCGGCGCTCTCACTGCTGCGGCCCAGGTTCGATCCCCGATCAGGGAACCAACCCCAGCCACTCTTAGTGCCGGTCCCAAGCCCGGGGAGGGTTGCGTTAGGAAGGGCATCCAGCGTAAAAACGTGCCAAATCAAACATGCGGAGGGTCCGCTGTGGCGACCCCTATTGGGGACAATTACTTATTGGTATAACCATTTAAAGCTTTTTGACCCTGATCCATTATTTTTGCCCAGGAGTGCACACAACAACAATAAAACTGCCGACTCGGTCAAACTTAGTCAGGTATAGAAAAGTGACATTATGTCATCATAAGCTTTATAGACTGTATAAAACACTACTGCAATGGAATCATACTTTATAGCTCTAGAATAAAAAAAGAAATGATATCCAAAATATTCCAAAAAGAAATCTTAGTTTCTAGTTAGCTATTTCATCATAGTCATCAACACAGTTATTAACATACAGTGATCAAGTTATACAGTGGATTTTCATAGAATATTGTGTGCATCATATTTGTACAATGTATAGAAAAGATTTAAGGTTCAACATTTTTGACCATTTGGAAACATTTGGTTAACCTTTAATCTAATATCTAGGCATCAAATTTCCATCTATTTTAGTCATCTATTACTTTACAATAGAGAAAATTCGATACTCCACAAAAGGCTGTACTCCAACATTTTGGCAGCTTGTTATTACATACATACAGAAGAGGGATTCAAATAATATCTTAAATGATCAATATTTTTTTCCCTCTCCTCTCCTGAACATTTTTCCAGGGTTTCTTTTTGTTGCTAAATTTATTTCTTGGAAGGACAGCTTACAGATTATGAATCTCTAGATGTACAAAATTGTGTCGTGGGCTATGGAAAGATCTGTTGGAGCAAAAGTATTGATTTTGTTGTTCTATTAATTATATTATATTGATTGTTATATTTGTATCTTGTTAAATAACAAGTTTGTTTAAGAAAAGTAACAGCGAGCTAATTTTCTTAAGGTTTATATTTAAACACATCTTTGCTGGAAAATATAATTGGATAAACATATATTTAAACATTCATAATACATAATCCTCTTTTGCTGACTTTGCAATTCAACGATGCATGTTTTTCACGTCACGCCATACACCGAAAGCGTAATTTCGCCATTTCTGTCCATGTCTCATGAACTGTGTTTAATATATTTTCCACAGCCGCAGAATTTGATTAGTTTAGCACCTGATTGGCTCGATGAATTTGTGTGTGAAAATTAATAGGAATGAAAACCCAAGACGCACAAACACAGTGAGCTTATTATAGCAAGACAGAGTCACCAGACCCACTAACAGTGGCAATTACTAACACACCTCAAAGGTTAATAATTTTTTGTTTGAAACCGGTAGAAGTAATAAACATGACTGGAATGTCGATTAAATAACCTCCTCCAGTGTTGCAGTTCTTGGCCACATTGTGTAGGTTCAAGCCTGCAGGATGGTTCAAGTTTAAGGAGAAATTAGATCAATAATGAAAGCGATGTGTGTGGAATTCAATATTGTGGACTGTGGAAGAAAAATAATGACAATCCAATTCACAGTAACGGGAGAAAATGAGCTGTGTCTGTAAGATGGGCTGGATATATTTACTGTTAAATACTCATAGACGCATAAAAAAAACCCCACTGTTTTATAATTAATGTATGAAAGACCAGTAAGCCTAACCCCCCCTACTATTTTAAATTAATAATACAATAATAAAATCGTTTTTTTTCTAACAATGTAATGTCATTTATTAGTACAAACTCAATGTGAATGCTCGCAAACTATCAGTTTTTTTCGCAGGTTACTTTTAGTCCGGTTCCAAATAAAAAGTCGCGAACTATAGAGGTTGTGAGTATCGAGGTTCCACTGTTTACATAAATATATACAATCTACTATGTAAATATCTTTACATATTTATCTTCTGGTAGATGCTAAACTACATTTTGTTGCTATGTACCTGTACTATGCATTGACAATAAAGTTCTATCTACCTATTAGAACCTCATGTGGTAGCATTAAATCTTCCCTTCACTTGAACTAGGAGACCCCAACCTGTTCCAGCATGGCAATGCCCCTGTGCCCAAAGCGAGTTCAATTAGGAAATGGTGTACATGGTTTGGAGTAAAAGATCTTGAGCGGCCTGCTATAGAGCTCTGACCTCAACCCTATTGAACACCTTTGGTATGAATGTGAACGCTGACTGCACCATAGGCCTCCTCACCTCACCTACATCAGTACTCTACTGATCAGTAGTCTCTTTACTAACACCCTTGTGGCTTAATGAACACAAATCATTGCAAGCTCACCCCAAAAAAAAAAAGTGTGGAGGTTACTTTAAAATGCAAATGGGACTAAATGTGGAATGGGATTAAAAAGCAAACTATACAAATATTATGGTCAGGTGTTCACAGACTTTGTGAATGTAGTGTATATTTGCAGTTCAGTCAAAAACTAAATCCGTTTGCAAGGAAGAACTAAGAGCAGCATTGGTTAATTTGATTAAGGCCGTATAAAGCAACTTATTGCAAAACATTTCTCTAACTTCCATTCTATATACGTATAAACAGCCTTCATTTACTTAACTATTCAAAAAGCCCATTTACATGTCTCAAACAGTGTACATACTAGAGCTGTGCAATATGGAGATAGAAAAAATGTCTACTGATAAACAGGAAGATGTATCATCTACATCGCCAATGTAGCTAAAGCTTATTTTCTGCAGCCGATTAATGTCAATGAGGTCAGAGCTGGAAGCTACAGTACTAGCGTTGTGCTGTAACATAAACAAAACGAGAACAGAGAACACAGGACCTTGTACCCAAAAAGGGAGGGACTTCTGTCAAATTGGCAGCTGAACAGTGTTTTAATATTTACTTATTTTAACTTTGGAATCACATTGTTCCCTTTCTGACAGTGTTTTGTTTCTCTTATTCCCACTAGTAATCATTTCTGTGGTTACATTTACTGGTGTTACGTTCAGCTGCAGTGCATGCAGATAGTTTGCAAAGATAATATAAAACGATAGATGTCATTTCAAGATATGAATTTATTGTTCTGTCAGATTTTGTCTGTATTGCCACAGTATACACTTTGCTGTAACATGTTCTATGTATGGATAATGTATAGTTCAAGCACTTTTCCAAATATTTCTGTAGCAATAGTTTTTAAAGTTTTTCATTTATTTATTTGATGCAGGATACATTTTCCACTATAGTTAAATATACAAACAAAGATTTCGAACGTTTGTACGTGTATTATAAACATATAATAATCAGGTCTAGTTTCTGAAAGTTAAACTGAAATAAGGATCCAAAACAGATAGTTCATAGTTCCCAGTTAAGACTGGAAAATTAAAAAGGACCTTCAACACACTAACACAAACACAAACACACACACACACACACACACACACACACACACACACACACACACACACACACACTGCATTAAAAAGTCCACTGGAAAAATCTGCAAAAACTAGACTATATAATAATCCTCACATAACACCCTGAATACTCCATTAATATACATTATACTTTTTTCCGTATTTGTCTGCTTTAGACCAGTGGATCCAATGAAGCTTAATTACAACCTGTTATTATCATAGTTATTATATTTTTATTCAGGTAATAAGTATAGATATTGATTGCCATCGATTTAGTTTTGAAGTAAATGTACGTTTAAGTTAAATCCCAACATGAATAATTCAAAAACAAGTCTACTACTTATAAATGTCAAGTCAAATAGGATCTAACATATTCTGGTAATGGAAAGTTCCAGAATAGAGAGCTCTAGTAAATTGTTCTCATTTAAAACAAAAGGCTTGTTTGATGCACGTAAAATAAATTTTTTAGTAAAAATGGATCTCTGACGAGTCTGAAAACCTGTGCTTTATACACAAAGACCTTCCGCTACTTCCCAAAAGACATTGATTAAAATGCTGCCAGGTTCCTGCTGATCCTGATATCTCCCGGGAAATCAAAAACAATTACATTCAGCAATGCAGGGACACTGACCCATGCAGACCATGGTATTGTGCCTAGAGGCCTCTTGTTTAGGGAAGAAAAAAAAATTCCTGAGAGAGCTGAACCTTCAATGGCTTCCTTGTTCTCATGTCCTTGGATGATCTCTCTGTTTCGCTGCAATGTAAGCTGACAGCAAAGTCCCCTTCCTTAGACTCTCTATTTGATTATACATTAACATTTCTTAAAAATAATACCCCTTAAAGTCATTTTGGAGTAAAGAAATACGCTCTGGAAACCCACTTCATGCAAAGTGATGCATTCAAAAAGAATTTTAACCTGTGAGAGACTGTAGACTATTTTTTTTTTTTAATGGGATCAATATGTGCTACTGTTGGAAGTGGTCTGATTTGATGCTTATTTATTAAAACCTAATCACTCGCCATTATGATCAAGTCATTGGGACACCTTACGTTTCCAGCCATACAGTATGTGGTTCCAACAAACTTTTATCAAAAAAGTTGGAGGCACACAATTGTGTAGGATGTCTTTGGATGTGCTAACATGAAATTTTCCCTTCACTTAAAACTAGGAGACTCAATCCTGTTCCAGCATGACAGTGACCCTGTGCACAAATCCAGCTCCATGAAGATCTTGAGTGGCCTGCTACAGAGCTCTGACCTCAACCCAGTTCCTAAATTTCCTAACAATATTGGCTGGCTGAATAACAAATCTCCACAAGCACACTTCAAATGCTAGTGGAACATCTTTCCAGAAAAGTGTAAGAAGTTCAAAAAGCACATACAAATCTTATGGTCGAGTCCACAAACCTTTCTAAGAAATCATTATACCAGGTCCTAATCATATTGAAACAAAATGTACACTATCGTTTTCAGCACATGGATCTACAGGAATGTAGCAAGCTGTTCCATACCCTAGTGTGCAACAACAGCATAACAATCTTCTTCTATTTTTGGCATAGCAGACTTATTTTAGAAGATCAGAGGTAAGTCGAAATGTAATTCTCAGCTCTTTTTACAAAGGTCTGAGATGTCTGTATGGTGACCTTTGAGATGATCTTGTCAGTTCTGGCGGTTCAGACGGGATTTAAAAGTTTGAAGGGGATTCATTGGATCAATTATGCAATTACAACACACTTTTAAACAATGCAGCTCAGTTCATTCCAGACAAAATAGATCAAAAATCAAGAATGAGTAAAATATGTGAAACATGTATTTGTTTTACTGCTATTAAGAAGAAAAACATTAATGTCCCATACATGGTTGTAAAGTACTGTCACAATTACAGTCATAATAACACATACTCACACAAATGGCTTACAGTTCATGAAGAAAATAGCTGAAAAATCCGGTCTTGGTCAAGAATCCAGCCGATGGAAGTTTGGTAATTTTGGGATTTAGCTACAAATCAGAAGGTTGTGTGTTTCAGTCTCAGCACCCCTGAACCTTTAATTCAACTGGCGTTCCATGAACAAGAGCCTTAATGTTTAGCTCAGTTTTTTCTTGCCACAGTCTAATGAGCAATTGTACATGATGTGTTCTTTTACACATTGTAAATAGTTACAGTACTTTACACTACAGTAAACATTTTACAGTTTGGTGTAAAGTTTCCTGCACTTTCACATTCCTTGTTCTGTTTCACACCATTTACAATGTTTACACTGCACCACCTCTTCAGTGCCACTCGAGTATCCTGCTTGTATTGACACCCCCACTGCAATATTACTCCACACTCTCACACTGTACCTATATATATATATATATATATATATATATATATATATATATATATATATATATATATATATATATATATATACACTTGCATTTTTTTTTAATTGAAGATGAGACAGCTAAAAGACTGGAGCACAGCTTTTCTTTGCAAAAAGAAGACTCCATGTTGTGCTGAGGAGACGTGAAATAAATTGGTAAATAATAAATTGTGAAGACGTGCTGAGTTTTACACCAAACATTTGAAATATTATTATAATTTTACTTTTGCAAAAAAAGAAGACTAAATAAGTGAATTTCTGTATTTTTCTTCCAGATATTGCCCAAACATTTTCCTGCAGCAAAAAAAACACTAGCAAACGGTGGCGCAGGAGGGTCTCAGGAGTGCTTTTGTTAGATTCTTTAAAACATATAACTTTTAAAAACCTAAGATTTTACCATTTTGTGTTTGGGTCATTTCTTTTGCCCAGGAGCGTGCTATATATACACACATGCAGTTCATATACATATACACTCTTATTCTGTTTATTTTAGAAGACTTCTATCTATCTATCTATCTATCTATCTATCTATCTATCTATCTATCTATCTATCTATCTATCTATCTATCTATCTATCTATCTATCAAAATGTGTATGTATGTTTGTATCTGTCTGTCCATCTGTCCGTCCGTCCGTCCGTCCGTCCGTCCGTCTGTCCATCTATCTATCTATCTATCTATCTATCTATCTATCTATCTATCTATCTATCTATCTATCTATCTATCTATCTATCTATCTATCTATCTATCTATCAAAATGTGTATGTATGTATCTGTCTGTCCGTCTGTCTGTCTGTCTGTCTGTCTGTCTGTCTGTATCTATCTATCTATCTATCTATCTATCTATCTATCTATCTATCTATCTATCTATCTATCTATCTATCTATCTATCTATCTATCTATCTATCAAAATGTGTATGTATGTTTGTATCTGTCTGTCCATCTGTCCGTCCGTCCGTCCGTCCGTCCGTCCGTCCGTCTATCTATCTATCTATCTATCTATCTATCTATCTATCTATCTATCTATCTATCTATCTATCTATCTATCAAAATGTGTATGTATGTATCTGTCTGTCCGTCTGTCTGTCTGTCCGTCCGTCCGTCCGTCTGTCTGTCTGTCTGTCTGTCTGTCTGTCTGTCTGTCTCTATCTATCTATCTATCTATCTATCTATCTATCTATCTATCTATCTATCTATCTATCTATCTATCTATCTATCTATCTATCTATCAAAATGTGTATGTACCGGTATGTATGTATGTATGTATGTATGTATGTATGTATGTATGTATGTATGTATCAAAATGTGTATGTATGTATGTATCTGTCTGTCTGTCTGTCTGTCTGTCTGTCTCTATATCTATCTATCTATCTATCTATCTATCTATCTATCTATCTATCTATCTATCTATCTATCTATCTATCTAAATGTGTATGTATGTTTGTATCTGTCTGTCCATCTGTCCGTCTGTCCGTCTGTCTATCTATCTATCTATCTATCTATCTATCTATCTATCTATCTATCTATCTATCTATCTATCTATCTATCTATCTATAAATAAGCCTGCAACAATTAATAACAGCAAAACATGCAGAGCTGTCGGTATTGTAGTAAACAGTGAGTAATAGTCTAATAGTCGACACACATTTAGACTCTAAACGACTAAAGAATGTTATAGTAACACTGAACCCCTTTATAAGAGTGCAGTGTCCTGGTGATGAGACCCTCTCTGCCCTGAGCTGTCATTCCCTCTCGGTCTTATTCCTCCACTTCACCCGCCACGTAGCAGCAGCCCTGAAAATAAAAACGCTCCGACGAGCAAAGCACGAAGACATGAACCCTTCCAGATAGTTTGTCCAGGAAACATGACTCTATAGGAGACTACATTATAGACAACTCTGAAAACTTTACATGAAGGCTGACAGTTTAAAAAAAACTCCATATCCTGTATAATAGACCTGTAGATTATTTTAATTAGTGATAATAAGGTAACAGCTCACTCACCTTTAACCGCAGCACCAGCCATCGGTTCCCACCGGCGGCTCCTGTGCTCTTCACTCCGGACACAAATGTTTCAGAATGGATCCGGACTGTCAGTGAGCGATGCGGAAATAAAACCCTGAAAGCCGGTATAAATAATAAACAGCCTGTAGCGGTGTCTCACTCCTGCTTGTTGCGCTGCCTGGACTCCGTTGTGTTTCTTGAAGAGAAGAGGGGGCGTGGCTAAACAGACGCACCACTGAAAGGAAGGCGTGGCTTTGACCTCTAGTCACGCCCCTTAAATCTAAAACGGAGGAACGCGTGAGGGAGATCCCACGTGGTTGTTCTCCTGTACACCAACAGGCACATTACAGTACTGGATATTTCTGCATTAGAAATTTTACTTGAATATAAAAACAAAAAAAATGGACAGAGGAAACAGATAAGCAGAATCTTAGGGAACTGGTTAGACAACTGATCAGAAGGTTGTGAGGTCAAATCCCAGCACCACCCAGCTGCGACCCCTGGGCCCTTTGAGCACAGATGTGGAAATCATTGAAATATATTTACACACGTTACTGTAATTGATTTGTGTGTGTGTGTGTGTGTGTGTGTGTGTGTGTGTGTGTGTGTGTGTGTGTGTATACTTAAAATCTGTAATTTAACATTTTCTTGAGTATGTATTTTTGTTTGAAGTGTTGCACTTAACTCATTTTAAAAAATCCGTTACTGAGTAAAAAAATTCAAATAAAAATAATACAAGGGAGAAAAAACCCAGAGTGGAAACTAATGCATTGATTGATGTGAATACAAACACGCTAAACTCAAAAGAAAAAAAGGTGGAGACGGACAAGGCAGACACCAACGATGCAGACTCAGACAGCAGAAATTTTCTCACTGTCTGAATTCTAAACCTGCATTTGCAATTCTCTCATTAACATAAATTAAATTTTTTAGTTTGTTTTTGCTGAGAGTGTGCATAAAACATTAGATTGAAGCAGTGTTTGTGTTTTTTTTGTTATAGCACTTTAATTTGTAAAGGTGTTCCGTCAGTTAAAAACAACTAGTTTGAGATTTATATCTCATTGTCCTTTTAAAACTACACTAGCTACTACACTACACTCCCCAACATCATCTAAAAATATTAATTAGAGTACATTTTAAATGAGCTCCTTTTACTTGAGTAGATTTTCAAACCAGTAACTTTACTTGTACTTAAGTCAAATCAAGTCAAGTCAAGTCAAGTCAAGTCAAGTCAAGTTTATTTCTATAGCGCTTTTTACAACAGACATTGTCTCAAAGCAGCTTTACAGAAATCAACAGTTAAGGTGAATGGTGTGTATTTATCCCCGATGAGCAGCCGTGGCGACTGTGGCAAGGAAAAACTCCCTTAGATGTTATGAGGAAGAAACCTTCAGAGGAACCAGACTCAAAAGGGGAACCCATCCTCATTTGGGTGACATCAAGAGTTTGATCATAAATCTTTTAACAATATTATTATTACAAATATTATTGAAGTAACCGTACTTTCACTTAAATAGAAATACTCTTTCCATCTTTGCTTGAACAAGAACCTTAAACCTAAACTGCTCAGTTGTAAGTTTCTCTGGATAACAGCCTCTGCCAAATATTGTAAATGTAATTGTTAGGGGTTTGTCTGTGATGTTTTTACAACTGTATTAATTGAGCAAACACAATTCATCTAAATTCGTCTTTTTTATTACCATATAAAGTTGAAAAAGCTGACCCAAACTGAATTATTTTCTTTTCAATTCCCACTCCTGCCAACCCTGCCAAAACTACTTATTGTACTATTATACATTTTGCACTCGCTTTAATTCCACATTTTTAACCTTCTTCATGTCAAAGTAAATCCGTAGACGATATTGTCATCCAGTTCATATGTTACTCAGCAGTTATTTATATGAATAACATGGTAATGCAATTTTCACATTTTCTACATACACTTTGTTTACAATTGCTCATTCAGTATTTCTTGCTTGGTGGTTATTCATTGAATGTACATCAAAATATCATTTGGTTTCTTTCATCCCAAAGACACAAAGTACAAAATGAGTTTAGAGCATATTATTGTGTGGTTGTTGTAAAAAAAAAAATAAAAAATACAATCAAAAGAACACACAAAGCAAGGTTTCTTCCTCATACCATCTCAGGGAAGTTTTCTTTGCTACTGTCACCACTGGCTCGCTCATTAGGGACAAACATACGGATTAAACTTGTATGCGCTAATGTATCAATTTAAAGTTTATAACCCTTTATTTCTGTAAAGCTGCTTTGAGACAATGTCAGTTTTTAAAAGCGCTATACAAATCAAAAAACTGAATTGAAAAGCATCCATGGATATAGAGCTACTGCATTTTTTAATAATAAGTATTTTTTTATGTTGTGTTTGATAAATTAAATATGTGAAGATTTGTTTTGGTTGAAGTAAAGTTGTAATGGACGTGTAAATCTTAAAGTTTATACTTCTAGATTCACTTGATTTTGGAACAGTGTCAAAATCACAAACTCTTTATTCTATAAACAGAAATACTGTTTGGGATTAAACAAATCCAGCTGTCACTTTCTCATTGTCCAATTTCTTAATCTCAATTACACAATACATTATCCACTTTTTAATGTTTCTGAATGAGCAAAATTGTCTTTTTTCAAGTAAAATTTGACTGTAACAACTTAACAACTAACCGCCACCAACGGTTTTCCCTTCTCAGTTACAGGTTTTTTCTTTTCCTTTAGGGGATTTTATTCGGGCACGGTTATATTTCAAGTCTGCCAAAATGCTATTTACAAGTGTAGCAGGGATATGTTGTTACACCAGATTATACTTTTTTTTGTTATTTTTTTTTTATTATATTATTTGTTTTTATTACCATCTGTTTTGGAGAATTTTATTTTGAAAACGTTACGGGCTTTTATTAACTATAGTATGTACGCCAGCTCACGTCATACGTAGTGAGCGGTTTAACTGGCAGCGCAATTAGAAGTTCGTCCTCTTTCCTGCAATGGCACTAGAGGAGAGATGTACGATTTGATGAGCCCTGTTTATCTGGTGTTAAACAGTGTTATAAGTGTTTGTCATGTTTAAATGTGAGGGAATAGTCTATGTGATGTTATGTTTGACCATTAGTTCAAGTTATTAATGTGGTAAATGTAGTTTATTTGAGTATTGTAATAAGTGAACGGAGCATTGTGTGAGATTGCAATGAGGAGTGTGCGTTGCACGTGTGAGAGATGTATTAGCAGCTAAGCGGCTAACATCTCAAATAAATACTGCTTACGTGTATTTTCGGGGCACACTAACGATAAATCCTAGTGTATTGATATCTATTATACTCTGCATTTATTGTGAGTTCTGTTGGTAATTATCTGGTGTACTTAATATATATTTTGTGGTTAACAGGCAGACTAAATGAGCATTGCGGATAACAGTGCCTGTCTGGTTATATGTTTTGCTACACAGGTATTTATAAGACAATAATACTGTTGTGTTTCTACATAATAATTATAATGCTGTTGCATATTTCTTTATGATAATTATAAGGTTGTGAATTATTTTTATATAATGTGTTTTGTAAAGTGTGAGTGGTTGTGTTACTCTGCGCTCTTTCCTGCAATGGCACTAGAGGAGAGAGGTTTTGCTACACAGGAGAGAGGCACAGAGAATAAATCTCCCCGTAAAACCAGCTTTTGTGTGGAAGATCCTTATTTATTTACCATCAAAAATTAACACAACGCAGAGGAACAGCCGCTACACAAGGAACCATCTATTTACATCACCCCTTTTAACTGAACCACAGACGTGCATCTGTTCCACAAAATAGAGGTGTGAGCAGTTTTTTTATTGTACTGAACAGACATTTCTGAAGGTAAGATAATTACTATTATATAAGAACTTTGAATGATACCTGCATGTACCCTAAGGATGACTAAGTTAGAAATAACATACAGATTTACCTAATTCTAGTTATACAAAACCGAACTGGAAAACAAGTTTTATCTTAAATACAGTATAGATTAGAGCAACACACACTGTTGTGTGTTACAGGTACTGTTGAGGTGAGGAGGTCTGGGGTGCACTGAGCTTTGAGCTCTATAGCAGGCCATTCAAGTTCTTTCTCTCCAAACCATGTGAAGCATTTTTTCATAGAGCTGGCTTTGTGCACGGGACATTGTCATGCTGGAACAGGTTTGGGTCTCCTACTGCAAGTGAAGGAAAAATGTAATGCCACCGCATCCAAAGTCATTGATAAGATTGTGTGCTTCAAACTTTGTGGTAAATGTTTGGGGTAGAAGCACATATAGCTTGAAAGGTCCTCATACTTTTGTTTGATATTATATATAAGATAAAAAAAAGTTAATAAGAAAGACTCTAAATGCAACGTAATAATTAAAACAGAACATGGATCTATAAAACTATCCTTGAGATATCAGTTACCACTCATTGCATTATTTTAAAAACTAATTTGAAAGAAACTTCCTAAATGAATACATATTCAGATGCTCTCTTGGCTGGCAGGAGTGAAAGCTGATGTTCCCTTGTGTATCCGAGATTCCTTTTCTTCAAATGGTTATTTGGTACTGGTTATTTGGGCCAATCACCCTTAACTCATCTGATCAAATCCACCGCAGCTCATTAGGTGATGTTTCTTTATTTTGCATAACTTCGTGTGACTATTAAGATTTAAAACTGTCATGTGTAAAAATCCCTGGAGATCCTGAAATACCCAAACCAGCCCACATGACACAAAAAACATGTAAAGGTTACCGTTACTGAAATCACATTTCCCCATTCTGATATTTGATGTGTTTCTTCTAAGTGGTGTTGAAATCTGCTGACTAAAATAAGTCATCAGAATTGATTAGAATGCTTGAATATTTTACACAAACTAGCAATTTTAGTTTAAAAAAAATTTGACTAGCAGCTTTAGTTATGTTTTATTTACAACACTGAGATTGTAATTTAGCAGTGATACCTGAGGCTTACTCTCTTGTGCCACTTTATAAAAAGGAGAAAATAAGATTTTATATAGATACTGGATGCTTTGCGAATCTAAATGCTAGAGCAAAAAAAAAAACAACCAAATGTACAGGGTAGGAAACATTTTTATGCTACAGAGCAAAAATACTGAATCTTAATCAAAAAATAGTATGAAAAATCCTGTTTAACGAATAGTGAAAATGCTTGCCACACACTTTTGATGCAGTAGAATTACATTTACTCTTCACTTGAACTAGGAGACCCAAACCTGTTCCAGCATCACAATGCACGAAGCCAGCTCCATGATGGAGACATGGGTTGGAATGGAAGATCTCAAGCAGCTTGCTATAGAGCTCTGACCTCAACCGTATTGAACACCTTTGGGATGAATTGGAATGCTGATTGCACCCCAGGTCTCCTCACTTCACCTACATCTTACTTTACTCACACCCTTCTGGCCAAATGAGCACAAATCTTAACAATCACACTCTAAAATCCATGCGAAAGTTCAAAAAGCACATACGAATCTTACGGTCAGGTGTCCAAAAACCTTTGTTCCTATAATGTACCAGTAGCTTCACCTTAAAGAGGAGAACATGATCTAAATTTGTTACCTGTGCCTTCGAGGTGGAAATCATGAGTTCACACAAACATATAGCGTGAATGTGGGTAACATGGTGCACTTAAAATTCAGTGTTTCTTTCTTGATAATATTTAGTACAGGTAGTTCCCTGACTTACGATGGAGCTGCGTTCCGATGATCCCATCGTACCTTGAAAATATTGTAAGTCGAGACATGGCCTAGCCAACCCACCAAAGATAGGTGATCAGTATGGGGTAGATAAAGACTGAACAAATTACAGTACATAAACTAAACTTTCTTTCGGCTTTTCCCATTGGGGGTCGCCACAGCAGACCCTCCGCATGTTTGATTTGGCACGTTTTTACGCTGAATGCCCTACGCAACCCTCCCCATTTATCCGGGCTTGGGACCGGCACTAAGGCTTGTGCAACCCTAATGGCTGGGGTTGGTTCCCTGACCGGGGATCGAACCCGGGCCGCATCGGTGAGAGCGCCGCATCCTAACCACTAGACCACCATGGAACCTGAACAAATTACAGTACATAATTTAGCAAAATAGAGCAGTATCGTACTCTATGTAGCAGCGGGGTTTGTGAGTGGCGGGCGAAGCATACGCTTCTACGTTCTCCATCATTCATGACCTATCGTTTATCGACCTTATGGATGCGATGTCATAAGAGTAGCCCACCCACCCACATAAAAAAAATTCCAGGAACCAGGTGCAAAGGTAAAATGGATACCAGGTAACGGATAAGATTTTGCTAAAATTGATCTAAAGCCTTTAAAGCTACGCTGAAAAGAAAAAAAATAATCACCTAACCATCATCTGAATAAAATTGTGTGCCCCATACTACTGTAATAAAATGCAATGTCTATTGTTAATTGAACGTATTTAATTGTGGGTATTTCAGAAAACATTATGAGTGTTGTCCTATTACACAGAAACGTCCCCGAGTACCTAAATTCACCCTGAATTGACTGCAATTGGTTTACTCGAGCACGGTTTGGTGAGTAAACTTTGTGATAAATGGAATTAAAATGCCTAATAGTTAAAAAAAAGTTTTCATTTCAAGTAGAACTTGTTTATTGTGTTCAGGTTTCCGATGAAAGAACAGGTGTCTTTTCGTCATTGCCAGATTATTCCCGCTGTACTCCCGGGCCACTTGTGACTTCCTCCTTCGTCTCACGCACGGTCTCCGTGGCAACGGCTCAGTTCGTCACAGCCTTGTTGGCCTGAGGCTTTTATTCTCCCGCTGGTCACCTGATATCAAGAGAAGCTGCTTACAGCAGAGGGAAATCGATCTGTTCACTGTACTGTGATTTCTTTAGGGATGTTATCTGTCGCTCGAACACTAAGAAGTCGCAGTTACTTTCAGAAAACGCATTAGTGAAACGTACCTCAGTATCCTTTAAATCAGGATGTACAACTGTAATATCAGACATTATTAACAAATCCACAGATCGTGCAGGAGAATATTAAAGTGACCAGATTTCTGTCAGTCACTCAGTATACTGCAGGTATGAGAGTTGGAGAAATATTGGGTGGTGATGCCCATGCTGGTTTGAAGACTGAAGAAGTACATGACTATATATATATATATATATATATATATATATATATATATATATATATATATATATATATATATTAGTTGACAATTATATTGGATGTCTTGCATTAATTTTTCCCTTCACTTGAACAAGGAGACCCAAACCTGTTCCAGCATGATGATGCCCTTCTGCTCTTTGTTTCACTGCTTATGCAGGATGACAGTAAAGTCTCCTTTCTCAGACTCTGTATTTGATTAAACATTTAACATTTCTTCAAGAACAACCCCTTAACGTCACTTGAATTAAAGAAATACTCTTTGGAAACGCACTTCAAGCAAAAGGATACATTCAAAAAGGCATGCTTCAGTAATAATGTATGATTATAGTAAAGCTACAGTATTTTGACTTGCTGAAAAAAGGAAGCGCGAGAATGGTGACCTGTGAAGGCCTGCAAATAGATTACTTTTTTATAGGAGTCAAATTTATGCTGCTGTTGGAAGCAATCTACTCTGGTTTGATGCTGATTTATTAGAACCCAATCACTGGCCATTATGATCAACTCATTAGGACACCTGACTTTTCCAGCCATACGTGGGTTTATCACAAAGTTGGAGGCACACAATTGTAAAAATGTCTTTGGATAGCATGAAATTTTCCCTTCACTTGAACCAGGAGACTCAAACCAGTTCCAGCATGACAATTTTACTTTGCTGTACAAAGAAAGATCTATGAAGATATGGTTTACATGGGATAGATTGGACGATCTTGAGTGGCCTGCTATAAAATTCAACCCTGCTGAACACCTTTCGGGATGAATTGGAATGTTGACTGCACCCCAGGCCTCCTCACTTCACTCACACCTGACTTTCCTAACACCCTTGTAGTTGAATGAGCACAAATCTCCAAAATCTAGTGGAACATCTTCCCAAATCTTATAACAGTGAATGTTCAGATTTTTTGTTCATGTAGTGCAGGCATTTTGGCAGCACAAAAAGACCAAGCTTTCTGTATGCTCCACATTATGTTTTGACTGACTGACTGACTGTGTCTGTCTGTCTGTGGATCCACCAGAAAGAAATATGTATATTAATTGTTCTGTGTGTCCTGGGAAACTGAACACAAAGGTTTTAACAGTCTGATGGATAGAGTCTCTAATGCCTGCACTTTTAAAAGCTTCTCAAGCAAAGGCTGACTAATACATTATAAAAGGCTGTAAGAGAATTATAGCAACATTAACTATCTGCCAGACGGTGCAAAGTCTAATTAGAAAATAAATACAACTCCCTGTGTGCAGCTGCTGTGCATCATTTCCTGAGATAAATATGGCACTTGGAAAGGATGAACTAAATATTAAAAGCTTAAGAGCATAGCTTTTAGGGGAAATGGATCTTCATCCAGTATGCCAGTGTTTCTAGCTTATTGTTTTGTTTTATACATATTTATTCTTTACACTGGAACCATTTTTCAAATCAACCTGGAGAATCTGGATCTTAAAAGCTCTTTGAATAAACATTCAGGGTGAAAGAGATCAATCAAGTGAGGTGGTATCAAAAGGTTTCATGATGTTCTGACCACGTGCACGTCTGTATTTAGATACGGCGATGCGGCGAAGACCTCCAGCTCAACCCCCCGAAAACGTCTAAGCCATTTGGCAACTCGTGCATGGTGAACGTCGGAGAACAATCCAAATGATCTCACTTCCACTACTGTGGATTTCGCGCTCTTCCCGAAGATCAAGATGCAGGTCAAAGGTTGCAGTTTTGACACCGTTGTGTCCAATACCACGCTGTATTGCTGTGCAAGAGAACTGTTTTAAAAGTGACAGTGTGTAAACTTTGAAAAATAAATTTCTTCCTTGTAAACTCTTGAAACGTTTTGATAGCACCTCGTAAGCATTGGCATGGTGACATCAGTTTTGTGAAATCAAATCAAATGCGATGCAAAGTTAAAAAAAAAAAATCTATGATCAGGGAATTCATGGGAAACTATGACCATGGTGATGGTGTTCATCAAATTTTATTGTATTAATATCGACCATTTACATTCTGTTAAAACATTGACTTTGCTTTTAAATGTATTTACAAACTTAGTAACACTTAGTATGTACATTTACATTGATTTATTCGGCTTTTATTTTTTCATCTTTTTTTTTTTTATTCTTATCTCAAACGATTCACAAGTGAGTTAGAATACAGTCCCGGTCTCTAGCTGAGCAGGTGAAAGTTACGGACACAACAGAGATTCTGAGCTTCGAAAGGAATTAAGAGTGAAATAAGACAATGTTCTAAAACTGAAGAACGTACAGATGAGGCAGAGCTACAGGAGTGATTGTCTCATAAAAAGATTTATTTTCTGCCTAAATGTACAAAGGCAAGTTAGAATATTGTATAAAAAAAGGACAATGTGGCAATGTACACTTTACATACGAAAAACCCTGGGAAAAGAGTGAGGAGACAGAGGTGGAGAAGAAAAAAAAAAAGAGTGATGTCGAGCTCAGAGACACAGGAAGGAGGGAAGAGACAGACAGGATTACAAGAGAAATGATATCCAAACACAGAAATGAACAAAAAGCTGTAAACATCTTTCTTTCAAGTACCAATAACTGAGAAATGGCAGGGGGGCAAAATCACACGTAGAAAAATGTATAGGGACCAAAGATATCAGGAAGTATCAAGAAACTTAGAGGGGAAGATAAAGGCAAACAAACAAACAAAAACACGTCCTTACGTCAAGGACCGCACAGGACCAGGCAAAGTAGCACCGTATGAGACAAATGCGAACGTGTCGAAAACAAAAAGCGACTGACTTTCCTCACTCAGGGTAAAACAAGTACTGAAACTGCCTTCAAAATAATTTATTACAAGCGCTTTATTTTCACCAGACAGCACGTTAACTGGTTATATGACCAAAGATAAAACTACTACCAAATAAAAATCTCGCCCCTTCTACCGAAGGGTTCTTCATTTCAAGTCCAGGTCTTTCTACGTATAAATTGGTACTGGGTTTGGGAAGCTTCGAAACACAACTTCTAGAGTGTTTAGGGGGGGGGGGGGGGGAGTGTTTAAATCATCGTCGGAGTCAGAAAACCAGCAGATTCATTTACACAGCCGAGAAAACTTCGAAGAGAAATCTGACGTTGGAACATGGCTCGATCGTAATCCTGCTGGTGTGTTAGTGTTTAGGACGAAAGTGATAATTGTACACAATCCAGTTAGTCAAACCATTAGTGTGGAATAAACTTCTTCCTGTGTCAAGGGAGTATCGTGAATAAAAAATACCTGCCATGCTGTAAGATGCGAATCTTGGAGATGAACCACACGGCCCCTGACAGGACACTTAAAATGGCACTAGGGCAAATCTGATGAGCGACTTATTATATATATATATATATATATATATATATATATATATATATATATATATATATATATATATATATATATATATATAAATAAGAAATAAAAAAAAAAAAACCAAAATGAATAGCATGTCCATCTCGACAATGAAAAACGGACCTGTTCTGATTTTTCTGTTGTATGCGAGCTTCAAATCAGGACAAACTCCTGTAATAGAACTTACCACACCTGGCATTCCAATATATATTATATACGTATTTAGAAAAATAAAAAAATTAAAAAAGAGAGAGAGAGAGAGAGAGAGAGAGAGAGAGAGAGAGAGAGAGAGAGAGAGAGAGAGAAACTGAACGTCGAGTGGTGACATGCTTGGAGAACATGGGAGAGGAACCTCATGAGAGGAAGAAAGAGTGAGAAAATCTGTGGCAAGCTGGAACTTTTATATATAACACTTCAATTATAAAGCCGTTACACCAGCTACATATTCATATTAACAATAGTAGAAAAAAAAAAGGCTAAGAGAACAAAACAAAAAGAGTAGGAAAATCCAATAGCATCCAACAACCTTTTTAAAATAATTCCTCTGTACAGTATATACAGAAAGAAGCACATGGTGAGTGCCTGTGTGAGAGAGAAAGGGGGGGAGTTCAGACAAACAGGAAGTGAGGTGAAAGTACCCCGCTTGCCGCCTCCTCGTGTAAGGTAATATTTTTCTAGTGCTTTCGTACTCCAGGCAGATATACAAGACCGAGTGAGAAGGAGAGGGACCCGGGGGCTTCCGATAGGATACACAGACAAAGCACAGTCAGGTATACAGTAACTCTAGACAATGTATTCGGAGGAATCTCTGGAATACCAACCCAACTACGGACCTCACATAGTGGGTCTGGTATTGCCTGAACGTCCAGCATACGCTTCTCTGTGCGTTCAAGAGGGCACTTCCTTCCTGTACCCCCCCCCACTCCAGGTCAAACACTCTGGTCATGCAGTTTGGCATGAGACTCTCAAGCAGCAGCATCATGAACAAGAACAACAGTGTGGGTGTTTTTGCCAGTTTATGACCAAGACCTTGTGATTTTGGAACACATGAGGTCGTTCCCATGTCATGCGGGCACAAAACAAGTGTGTTAGTTCGAGAAGCGTGGAAAATGGCTTCCTCCTAGCAGGGCTGCTCAGAGAAGGCTGGTCGTGCTGCCACAAAGGAAGGCACTACTCCGGTCCAGCCTGCTAGCACTGCGAGAACGCAGTCCGAAAGCATGACTTCCCAGCTTCCCTCGTACACACGGAGTCCTTTGCAGCATGTTGGAGCACCTATCTAAAGCAACGAACGAACGTCAGTAGACCAAGGCGTAGAGAGCAGGTGTAAAAAAAAATGGGTCGGTTAGAGGAACCATTTGCATTCGATGCACAGGTAAGGACGTGTGAGCCGAGGTTGAAAGAAAAACGGTGGTGATCCGACGCAGGCTGATCAGGAGAGAGTGGTGTTGTAAATGTCTTAACAAAACTACTAAAAGGTTCATTTTGTCCTGTGAGCCGATGGATTCAGGAACTGTAGCATATCACGTGAATCTAAACTGGATGAAAGAGGCGAGTGTCGAAAGCTTGCATAGAGTCCAGCCTGGTCTTTGTGTCTGGGCAGGAAAAGAGGATAAAAAGAAAAAAAGAGACAAAAAAAATGGTGATTGTTCCCATTCTTATTCAGAAAAAAAAGGGACTATCCAACAATTTGTGTGTCCTTGGGGTAACTTGATTATAAGTTCTGCTGAAATTTTCCCCAAGACTCAGGCTGGTACACGCAGCGAACTAATCACGTCAGTTCCATGCTGTCCATTTCCTGCTTCTCCCCGAAATACGAGGCTTGTTTTTAAAGAGCCGCCGCATCGTGACTGTGTGCCGAAGGCGCCGTGTCTCGTCACCATGTGAGTGCCTCGTTAGTGTGACAGAGGGGAAGTGTGACCGAGCTCCTCCTGAAGGGGCGTAGATATATGCGATATTGGCACCCCTCACCCATCTCCGATGTGGGGTGAGGGGGGGTCCAAAGACATCGGGGTGTCCGGGAATAACAAACAAAACGAAACGATTAAAAAAAAAAAAAAAAAAAAAGAATATAAAATCCAGTAACACCATTGAACTGATGTCGTAAAGTCTGCACTCTTTCCTCATGTGAAGGTGTCACATGGCTGCAGGGAAGCTTGAGGCCCAGAAGTCACCATCTGGAGGTGCTGGAGGAAGGTACTGATGTTGACATGTGTGCCTGCAAGAAATACCAGAGACTTATTAGAAAAAAAAGAGGAGAGAAAATAAAAAGGAAAACTCTACATTTTGATATATTGTTAGAGAGAAAAAAAACCCTAGGATTTCTTCCACTAGAGGGCAACACAGACTGTGTACTTTAGAACCTGACATAAGAATTAGCTTACCATTCTCACCTCCGTGCAGGGGGGTATAGCGAAGGGCCAGAGGCTTGCTGGCTCGCAACAATGGCTAAAAATGAGAGACAAATTTGAATCAAATTAGTTTTGAAAAATAAAATTCCATGACTGAGTCCATTAATCAAAACACCTTTTTCTCCTGAACAATTAATTGTTGGGGGAAGTGGTAGTTTAATGGTTAAGGCATTGGACTTTGGATTTGAAGGTCGTGAGTTCAAATTCCAGCCACACCAAGCTGCCACGCCTGGGCCCCTGAGCAAGGCCCTTAATCCCATAGAGCTGATCAGTTGTATGAATGAATAATTGTCTGCCAAATGCAGTAAATGTAAATTATTTCATGGGGTTTCACAGTCAAACAATCACAACCGTTTTACTTTAATCAAAAATGCTCCAATCCCACCATACCCTTTTTTTTTTAATATACACATAGAGATGGTAAGATTCACTGATCGACATCAAAGTTAACAATGTAATGCATCGATATAAAAAAGAAAAAAGTGCGGGTCGGGTGCAATATGTGATCAATAATTTGTGACCAATATTTTATATGTAGATTGATTTTTTTTTCTTGCTAAACTGTTTCCTTTAGCACTGCTGCTACGTGAATATGACGTATCACAACACTACGTAGACCGAGGCGTGTCCTGAAGTCACACAGAATATAGATTAACATGGCAGAGGTAGAGCTACATCTTCCTTAAGACAGAACAGGAAAAGAATGTCTGGTTTTATTTTTTTTTTTTTTTTTTTTTACACTAAAAGCATGTGTTTGTGAAGTTAGAAGGCAAACTGATGATTTGCTGTCTGTCTGAACCAAAGAAATAAAAGTGAACTCTCTGTACCATATTGAATTGAAGAGCATCATGGTTTTTCCATTGCATTGTATTGCATTGAATCCCATTGTGTTGAATCAAATGGAAAACGGATCACACTGCATCGTAATAGGGGTGAAACATATCGCATCGCATCGCTATCTGCTTCATATGTATCTATAATGTATTGTAGGCTAACAGTTATGAAGATGCACATCCCTAATAGCTATGTATGTACAAGTAATTCCTGAGGTAGTTAGCGGGCTATATTTCTCAAAAATGTTTTCGACCAATTTTGCACTGTACAAGTATTTATTAATGTAAAACGCATTCTAGAATTGTATTGAGGCTTAAAATACTATATACACAAACAGGTTAGTGGTGGACACAATATTCTAATATCCATTTGATATTTGCACCGAAATATTCTAGTAAGCAATCGAAAAAGATCTACAAGGTAGATAGTGGTGACATCACCACAAATCCTGACAAGAAAATTCTTTACTCACTCACCAGGGGCATAAGACAAATCGTACTGTCCGGAGATGAGAGAGTAACCCAGGTGGTGATGTGAAGGCATTATTCTCTGCGAGGGAGAGGATCGCGGTCGGTCACCTTCCCGGTCTCTTTCGCCTCCGCTTCGGTCTCTGTCATGAGATGTTTTGTCACCCACCGTGGGCGATTTGCTCTTGTACTGGCTCGCGTGCTGATGCAGAATATCCAAGGCTTTCGAATCTGTAGCCGATTTGCCGGTTACTGTCGGGCTGGCACGAGCTTTGTCGGAGTCCTCACCTGGTGAAATCTTAGTGCTATATGGTGAGAATGAGTAACCTGCTGGCAGGTAGGACCCTGGAAAGAAAATACACCAGTTACCATTGGAAACAATTTATATTAGAATGAATGAGGCTCCACGTTTCATAACGTCCAATAAGCTATATCTATCTTACCTGGGTAGTTCTGCATCATCACAGATGGCATCCCTCTGTATCCTGGGTGACTTGGGTCGTAGCCCTGGCTGTAAGGATAGCTGTGCATGTATGGCATATAAGACTGGTGTTGAGGAAGGGCTGAAGAGAACTGCATATGAGCTCTGGGGTCTTTACTGATCCCTCTGTGCTCCTCAGAGGCCACTGAGGTCCGTGGCTCAATTATGTCTTTGCCCTCTTCTTTAGGGGGATCTTTCAGACGAGGTCGATCCTCTTTACTTCTCCTTTCGCGCTCTCGATCTCGCTCTCGCTCTCTGTCCCGGTCTCGATCTCGATCCCGCTCTCGTTCTTCCTTCCATCTTTCGTCCTCTAACTGTTTCTGAGCTTCAGGGTACTTGTTGGAGTAAACATAGGGCCATAGTCGAGAATCAGACTCCTAGAAGGAAAGAATTAATTACTTTCTAATCTCTTTTCTATAGAACGCAAAGAAAATTAGATAGTTAAGAACACAGCGTGTTGACATTATCCAATTTACGTACAGGAATTGTTGAAGAAAAAACCCCAAAACAAACTCCTCAAGATTTCCTACACCTATCTGTCTGTATATATTTTTTGATTGGTTATTCTTTAAATGCCAGCTTCAATGGCTTTTTCCATGTCAAGATCAAATTGGGTAGTTGTAGCTGAGTGGTAAAGGGGTTTGGACTCTGGATTGGAAGGTCTTGAGTTCAAATCCCAGCATTACCAAGCTGCCACTGCTGGGTCTTTGTGCAAGGCCCTTAACCCACAACAGCTCAGTTTGAAGTAAGTCTGGATAAGGGTGTCTGCCAAATGTATCAAATAAGTTACTAACCTGTCTGTACATGTACATAGCCTGTTCCATAGAGGACGGCCTTCCAGAGTCAATAATGGGTTTCTGCTCCTCTTTTCCATGGTGTCCACCTTCACTTAGCTTCATTTTTAGGCCTTCAGGTGGCTGGGCTGTTGGCTTCCCATCTTCTACCTTAGGGATGATGACAGATTTGGCTGGCTCAGAGGTCAGCTCTTTGGCCTTGCTCTGAAGTAAGGGTTTACCCAGGTCAGAGAGACTTGGTGCTTTAGACAAACTCGGAGGAACAGATGCCTTTTGCTTCCACTCCTCTGACTTGACAGAAACATCCCTGTCCTTCTGAACTGCCTCGGATTTCTTCTCACCCACTCGATGTTGCTCAGCAACTTGCCTCTGCCGTTCCTCACATTGCTGCCTGTAGCTTGGATTAGTATTCATCAAATGATTATGATAAGCCTGGTCTGGAGAATAGCCATAGGCATAGGCGTACTGATTATAGTAGAGAGGCTGCATGTACATGTTCGACCGCTGCTGGATGACAGATGGCTGTTGTTGCTGTTGACTAGACGTGCTAATATCCGCCTTGCGATCTTCAGGCTGTTCCGATTTGCCTTTTTCTTCCACGATGTCTGGCTCTTCTTCTTTCTTTACCTTTACAGTTCCATCCTGCAAGAGTACACCAGTATTAGAAACCCCCGGGCTGGGATTTGGATTAGCATAGTTAGGTGAGTAGTAAGTATCAAAATTGGAATAATAGGGAGACTCTTTGTTTGGAGGCTGGGTGGCAAAAAGAGCCTTTTTAGCACCCTCTCTGTGTGTGTGCTCTTCAGATTTAACTTTCACTCCTTCCACTCTGCCCTCCCCATCTTCACCAGCATCTGAAATGTCAGAGTAGGCTGGGCTGTTGGTTTTCACTGAGGCATTATCTGCCCCATTTTGGGTGACTACATGGAGTGGCGTGAGAGGTTGGGGCATGCCTCCACTATCTATGCGACTGGCTACACCGATTGACGGACTGGGAGCATTATCAGTAAAGCTGTAGATTTTATCCGCTTCAGCCTTTATACTTGCCAAGCGACTCTGGTGGGGGTCTGTTGAACCGTTGAGAAGGCAATCACTCTTGCTGCCTGGGTCTGATGACTCAGAGTAAGGACTTTTTCCTTCCTCTGACTTGCAGCCCTTTCCTGGGGCTTTGGGACTGTCACCCTCCTTTACACCCTCCTTCTTTTTCTTGTCTTTTTTCTTTTTGTCCTTGGAACCACTTAAAGTTGGGTTCATAGAGGGGTCTCCACTTACTACAGGTTTAGGCTGGATAGCTTTCAGCTGTGGGCTTTTGGGAACTGACTGTACCACTGTGCCCATGTTCAAAGAGGAACTTGAGTTAGGTGCAGGAAAGTTTGATCCTTGCAAGCCATAGAGCTGCTGTGGTGGAATGGAAGGTACAATCGATCTTGATGACTTCACAGCCTTCTGAGACAGCTTATCTGCTTTGGAATTAGTGCCAGCTTTCTTGGCCTTGTCTAAACTTTTCTTGTCATCAATGCCATCGTTGCTGGCTTCGTCTGTCAGACACGGGCCATCTTCACAGCCATCTAAATGGACTCCAGAATCATGGTCAGCCTCAGCCTTCTTTTTGCCAGACTGTTTGGAGGCGTATTTGCCTGATGAAGGTGAGGGGCTCTGAGCCTCAAACCCCCTGCCTTTTGGAGTAACAGATCGTGCTGGAGAGACGCAGCCTTTCTGAGAAATAGAGGCTCCGTTGCAGCCGCCTGGTTCCGGATGCAAAGTAGAATCCTCGCCATATTCGCTGTCCCCATCCATTTCCAGTTTAATATCATCATCGTTATGGGCGCGAGCCTGATGGTACTTCAGGCCATTTATGTGCTTGTATTTTTTGTTGCAATTAGGATGGGGGCAGTCAATAAGCACTGGAGAGGGGCAACTGCGATCCAGAGAAGGTGGCAGGGGCTCTGCTTTAATAATAGGGATAGGCAGGACCGCATGAGGCATTCCACTGTTTGAGCTGGTGCGCATACGCTTGCTACCTTTGGTGTCCTCTGAGCTAGAATTAGGCTCCATGTCTGATGCAGGCTTGCTCTTGCGTTTGTTTATAGACGACGGACTAGCCTTGATGTCCTCAGTGTAACTATTCGGTGGTGTACGACGCTCCGAAGAGTTCTGGCTGCCTCGTCGTCCTTTGTTGTTAGACGCCGCTCGGGTTTTACTGCTATTGCTCCCCTTGTTGTCAGAGGAGTTGCTATTCTCATTAACTGGGGTGTTGCTATTGGGTCTCATTCTTTTCCCTCTGCCTCTGCCATTTTTGATCTCCATGTCACTTGTGGGTGATTCGCAAAATCTGCATGAACAAGAAGAAGAATTACTCAGAGTTACTCAACAAACCGAATATAAACAAGGAGACCTGACAGAAGGCTTCAGAGTACACGGAATTCTCTGCCTAACTTTTGTTGTTAAAATCATGTACTATATAGAACACTAAAAGTACTAAAGAAACACTTAATGGAATAGAATCCTCTCTGAATCCTCTCTGTTTTGATTCTGAAAGTGCCACTTTGTCAGCAGAGAGATGAGCAGGGTTCTTTTATCCTCTTGTTATCCCTGATCTTGACAGTAGTGCTTGTTCTGACGGATGGTGTGCTGCAGGATTAGGCTATAGTGACCTGTCCACTGATTAGATATGTGGTGATAACATCCTCCAACAGACAGGGCACGGGCTCAGACAAAAACAGCCAGAGAGCTCAATCAAATAGACATCTCATTTCTTTTTGCTGGCTCAGAAAAAAATAACTCCGAAAGGAGTGGGGAAAATACCCACAAAGTGGTATGGATTTGCTGAATCAGAAATATGGAGTTCACATTTATACTGAGTTCAGTGAAGCTATACTATATAATAAAATCTACACTATCCTATAAATCTCTGATACCAAGGTCCATGTAAATCCACTTTCTTCTTCTTCTTCTTTCTGCTGCTTCCTTTATGGGTTGCCACAGCGGATCATCCATCTCCATGCTACTCTGTCCTCTACATCTGCCTCTTGCAAACCAACTACCTGAATGAATTCCCTTACCACATCCATGAACTGTGTCTTCCTCTTTTCCACCTTCCTGGTGGCTCCATCCTCAGCATTCTCCTAGCCCATATACCTCATTTCCCTCCTCTGCACAAGTCCAAACCATCTCAATCGGGCCTCTTTCACTTTGTCTCTAAAACGTCCTACATGCACCGTCCCTCTAATAGACATAAAAATCACTTCTTTTTGGTCATCTTACTCAAATGCATTCAATAACTGTTCATAATCCGTACAGGGCTATTAACAGCAATAACTTCATCAAAACCTTGATTACATTGTAACCGCCTGTCATTATGAACCTGAAAAGTAGGTCAAACTTGAACGTGTTGAAACACATGGACTCAACAATGGCAGGATCAAACAGTGAAATCCCAACATGCTGAAAGCTTCACCTTTTGATGCTTCGATTCAACAAAGAGCAGAAAGAAAAGAGGGGGGAGAAAAATCAATTTCACCCTGATGTTGCATTTCAAAAGCACATAGTTCTGAGATATCAAGCTCTGACAGAATGCCAAAAAGACACTCTGCCACATGCTGTTGTTGCCTGCTCTCTCTCTTCAGCTGATAAGGACAGACTCATTTGAAACGTATTTAATATACAGATAATAAATTATCTGTTCAACTGTAATTGGTGTTATGTAACAAATATGTACTTCACAAGATGAAGGATATCCTGAAGGCAGCGCATATTAATGACATTAAATGCACACACTAATATTAGTTTTGTCATTCATTTGTCATCTTTCTTGTATATATAAGTTTATACAAGTTTTGCATGGCAGGCAAACTTAGCAATTATAGCAGCAAAGCGGTGTATAGATATTATATATATATATATATATATATATATATATATATATATATATATATATATATATATATATAGATATAGATATAGATATAGATATAGATATATAGATAGATAGATACACACACACTATATATATATATATATATATATATATATATATATATATATATATATATATATATATATATATATATATATATATATATATGTGTGTGTGTGTATCTATCTATCTATATATATATATATATAAACAGGAATATTATATTAAAAAATCTCCTACCGTGGAGGGGCCCAGTCATGTCTGGTGCAGTCAAGAAGAGTGCCCACATAGGTTTTATTCCTCCAGGTGACATTCACTACCAGCATACCTGCAACACAAGCGCAAAAAATATGAAAGTTAAAGGTTCTGTAAAACCTTAGAAACTCACACAGCGTAAAAATACATTTATAACTTTCTGCCCCTTTTTTAAAAATGTTTTTATTTTAAATAGCAGCTGCTTTTAGTATAGGTCGACTGATGCATCAGCTTTGCAGATTAATCCATACCGATAGTTTTTCCGGCTTGCGTGCGTTGCTGGACTGCCTGAAATGGTCCGCTGTCATTACGACAGCTGCCTCTAGAGGTGAATCACTAATTGTTTGTTTTTACACGTGAGACTTCGGTCGGAGAGCGCTATATTTATTATTTACAATTTATTAATTATAAAATTAAAGCTGTTGCTCTATCGATTATTTAAGTAGTCGAGTATTCTACCGATTATTCCAACAATTAATCAAGTAATCGGATAAGAAGTACTTTTTCTTCATTAAAGAGCAAAACTAAATATACAAGAGAAAATAGATGGGTCTTTTGAAATGAATAAGTAACTAGTTTCCTTTTTAGAAAAATTTACATTTTTATTGGTGAAATTGCACACAAGAATATCTGAAACCTAAACAAATATATACATAAATTTTTTTTTTTTTAAATTACAGATTCTTATTAATAATAATAAAAAAAATTGCATTGTATGGTGTTTTTTTTTATTTTTTATTTTTTTTTTATTTTTTATGTTTTAGTTTGAAATTATACCAAACTTTGGAAACCTTGTCTCTTTCTTTGGCCCAAATCCTATGGAAGCCCGTTTCCGCCACATAAAAAAAAAAAAGTTTGCCTTATGTTTTTTTCTCTCACGCAATTCATTTTTTTCCCCTTGCAATTCTGACTTAATTCTGTTTACTTTTGTAAACATCCGACATTTCTGGTGCATCCACCGGTAACCATGTTGTCGGGCTGAAGTTTGGAGCTGTTAGTAAAGAAATGAGGCCTCCCCTTTGCTTCATCTGTCTTGTTCCGTCTCCTCCACAGCTGATTGTTAGACAGATCGGAGGCTGTTAGACAGATCGGAAGCTAAGTTTGATACCCTGCGATTCTATTGATTGTAGCCCATTTAATTTTCAATATGTAAAGCTTTCTGGCACTACAGAGGAGGTG
Source organism: Silurus aristotelis (assembly GCF_946808225.1). Classification (NCBI taxonomy): domain Eukaryota; kingdom Metazoa; phylum Chordata; class Actinopteri; order Siluriformes; family Siluridae; genus Silurus; species Silurus aristotelis. The sequence goes on from NC_139580.1 coordinate 24,491,185, forward strand.
ATATCGAATTGCGAGAAAACAAACAACACGGAATTAGGCAAATCTTTTATTTAATGTGGCAGAAACGGGCTTCAATATAAATCTTCTCCTCCCATACTTAAATTTTTCATTCTGCAACATCTCCTGTGTTACCTGTCCAGAGCGCTCCGGAGTTTATGAACTCCAGGAAATGCAGTGCTCCGTGTGTAGTTAAATGGTCTTAAAAACGCAAATAAATCGCCTTGTTGAATTTTTGTAATTCGAGTTATTTGACTAATAGTTACAGCCCTATATAGAATTATATGAATGAATATATTCATATTTATTCAATTTAGCAGTTTTTTATCATGCTGTAGTTTTTTGTTGTTGTAATAAAGTTCAGTACTATGTTACATGGAGTGTTATTGTTATTTTATCAGTATCCATTTTAAAAACTATTGTTCGGTACCAGTAAAATCCACTCTCGGTCGAACTCTAGTTTTTAACCCAGCAAATAAAACGTCCGGTTCAAATTTTGACATTGAAAGTCCAACAATTGCTTTGTATTCAGAATGTGCGCATCATTGTCTTAGTATGAGAAACACACCCCCCACCCGGGTCTATTTCTCATTTAGTACTGAGCAGCTACCCAGAATACACCAGCAGGAAAAAGCAATCAGCCATTAGTATGCTAGCAAGAAAGGGAGCAAGGGAGGGAGGGAAAAAAAAAAAAAAGGAGGGATCGAGAGAGAGAGGAAACGCTGGTCGGCAAATGTCCTCCACCTGACATTGCTGCAGCTCGGAAAAGCCTGTATTTTTGCATTAGGTAGGAAACACCTGAAGCATGTAAACGAGTTCCCCAGTCCCCACAGTGCCTGAGTACAAATGGTCTCTCCATGGATTTGTACCTCATGCTGTTGACATGCAGGACAAGCGACAGCAGCAAAGTGTTTGGGTGGAAAAAATGAACAGCAATCTATGAACGTGGGGGGGTATGCAAAGAAAAGCGTGAATATGAATGCCATGGTAGCTTGTGCATACTTAACACAAGGGGGCAGCAGCTGTCACTATTACATGTCCGTTTCTGAACATTGTATTGTGTCCTGACATGGAGGAAATCTACCAACATTCACACATCATGCTACATACCCCAGTGCATGCTTGAGAGGACTCTTTATACGGAATGAAGGTGCGACACAAAAAGACATGAACAGGCTGCTTTTCTAAAGACAGCTTATATCTAATTGTGCCAGGAAACTGAATCGCTTTGCTCTTGCAAGCATTGGACCCAAACCATCCACGCTGTTCGGCTCAGCCTTTCATACCACGTTTCCTTGACAACCAGAAATGTCTGAGCCGTTCCAATGAACCTCATTCCGTTTGGTGAAAAACCCGAGTGGAGAAAAAAAAAAAACGAACAGAACGCTTGGATCGTGTACGGTAAAGGACGCCGTTGTTAATTTGCCTGCACGGAGCGGATGCTTGCCGAGAGAACGGGTTGCATCTGCAAACAATTAGCATGACATCAGAGGTTGCTAGAGCGGTAACTGTTAGACCTGAAATTATACCCGGGACCACCTAGCGGGCAAGGTGCACGGAAAAAATAAACAAAAAACAAAGCAAGCAAGCAAGCAAAGGCTGCCAATTCCATGTCATTTCCTAAAGCGCAACGATAATTCCAATGGGACACGAGTCACGGAGCTGAAACTTCATGGCTCATAAAGGAAGTCGGAGTCTGAGCCAAGGAGTTTTTAGGGCTAAAGTCCATTTCAGAGCCCATTAAAAGCCACTCAAACTGTTCCAAAACAATCCCATACCATAACAGCAGGGGAAAAAAAAAGACACTTTTCAGAAACAAAAACGATCTCTACACGGCCGTACAGTTGGAATAAGAATACTGGGTTTTTTTTGCGTCGACCGTTTGATCACAAACGTCCCTTAAATAGCTTTTGCAGACCATGACCTGTGTCTCAGGCAAACCCTTAGAGGTAACCAGAGTCTGACTCATCCGTTTCGACATGACATTTGCACTACAGGATAGGAGTGCTGTGTCCTGCAGCAGACTAATTTATAAGTCAAGAGGGAGCACAACAGGCCTCTCAGCTTTCACGCCAGAAAACACAACCCTTCTCTCTCTCTCTCTCTCTCTCTCTCTCTCTCTCTCTCAGAGCAGAAGCTTTGCTATCATGCTGCAGTGCTGTTAAATCGCTTTCGTCTTGGCTCCGATTTCCACACTGAATAGTGCTGTATCTCTACATGATCAAACCAGCTGCCCCTTGATAGCTGCCTTTTTTCCCTACAGATGTACATACATACATACATACATACACATATATATATACACACACACACACACACACACACACACACACACACACACACACACACACACACACACTCAAGCCATAGTTGCTAAAAAAAAAAAAAAGAGATCAGTCAGTGTTAACCACTCTGGGTTGAATAAGAAGGTTTCGACACATTAGGAGCATTTTTTTGTCGCAGCGTTGAATGAGACAACAAGGTGGGGAAGGGGGGATGGGGGGTTTTGCTGGCTGCTGGAAACATGCAAGACAGAGAGATGTAAACCAAACCAAGCATCCATCTGTTAATGAGACAGTCGTTTGCTAGCCTCTTCAAATTGCCCAATCATTAACAAAGCTTGAACTCTTTCCTTTTCTCTCCGGGGAGTAAAAAGAAGAAGAAGTTGTTAAAAAAAATAAAATAAAAAAAGCCAGCGGCAGTTGGTTCCTCTTATCTGAGGACATTCTTAAGATGTTACACATTTCCTTGCTCTTTGGCATGAGGAGCCTCTTTAAACTTATGCAATCAGTAACAGTGGAAATTGTTATGTACAATGGGGCCATTTAGAACGAACGAAAACGAACGGGAATCGTCGCAAATCTTTACCTTAGTTCACTCTCCGAATTATTTTTCGCGAATTCGTAAATTTACTCAATTTTCTTGTAGATTTCAAACGAATATTGCATAAAAGAAAAAACTAAATAAAAAGAAAAAAACCTTTTAAAGCTCTCAAAAATACAGCAATTTTTTTTTTTTTCCTTTTAAATCAAAAAGGGCCAGCACACTTGCTTAGTAAATCCCAGTGTGCAGAGGAGCTCATTGTGCTAGTGTCGGCTGTTTTCATGCTTGTGGTGTGGGACTCTCCACGGCTGTTTTGCATACCTCTGTGCAGCCCGGCTGCCAAGAACAGCAAATTGGTGCAGCAGACAAGCCCAAACGTAGACAAAGCTTATGCGCAGAGCTCAGGAGAGAGAACTAACCAGCATGCAGCGTTTGGCAACAGAGCTTTTTCTCATCTTCCTTCCTTCAAAAGCACACGTTGCGGTGTTATACGAGTGTTTTATGCTTGAAGGTGGAGTAAAGACTATTTTGAAAGTCACTTATAATTTCTGCAATAATGGATCGAGTTCGGAAAATAAATTAAGGCTGTTTTGAACCTCACTTAAAACCAGTTTAGTCGTATGTTTTGCTAATGGAACTGGAAAGTACTGTCTGTCTCTTACAGCGTATTAAACCAGGCCTACTTTTCTACCCACTGCCCTTGCACCTCTGAGTAACAAAGAAAGCCACCTCAATCGCTATGGGGCCTTCAGTTCGCCTTTCCCCTCAACCCCATCAAAGAATACCTTAATGGCAACAAAGACCTGACAACTGACAGCTCCACAGAAAAACAGGGGCAGGTGCCTCCCTGCTTGCCTGGGTCACCAGTTCAATTTTTCCACTGAAGAGCTGCATTAATGGGTGAGCATACCCGCTTTAATCTGCCCCCTGGGGGATGAGTTCTGCAAGACTGGAGGCCCCCAGGCATTGACCTTGTGCCTCAAAGCACATTCTCATTTAACTTGTCCTTTGCTCTATTTCTCCCTTTCACCAGTAGACGGTCAATCAGGAGTAAGGCAAGTGGAGGAAAAAAGCCAACTCCATGCATTACAGCAGACATCACCTGCAAGCAGACTCATTCACACATTCGATACCCAAGCTTTGGTGGGCAAATGTTCTAGAAATAATTCTAAACTGCAAATGCCAATATGCTAGAGACATGCTTGATAAATAATCAGACATTCTTTCGGAAAGATAAAACCAAAAGCGTTTATTTCAAAACTGTACGCTATTAGCTATTTTTCAAACTCTAAAACAGGGGTCTCCAAACCCCCCCCCCCCCCCCCCCCCCTCCCCCTGAACAAAGCCAGAGCCATCAACTTTTTAATACATGATTTACTCATATTATATCCGAATTTGATCATAAAGATTGGCTTTCCACAGAAATTTCCCTTAGTTATTAACGTATCATTATTTGTTAAATTCACCTACCAAACCAACAGAATGGTACATTCAACGTAACATTGCACCATGATCGAGCAGGTGCTACTGCAAAATTCAAAAGGACAACAAAATGTTCAAACAGTTGGGAAAGAGCGTTTGATTCAGAATGCAGGGTATTTAACCAAAAGTGGACAAGTGATCATTTTTTGTTTAATGGTTTAAGGGTCTGAAAAAATGTGATGTTGTGAAATTATGATTATATATATCACTTGACGCTCATTTGCCCGTACGGTGCATAACAAAATAATAAACTAATCTAGCATTAGGAGGCATAATAAATACATTTAAAATCATAGTAAAATCTCCACAATAATACTAACAGTCACTCTTTTCTGTTGTAGACCGACCCGGGCCCCCATTAAAAAAAAAAGGATAAATTGGTGGTTAGACATGAATTTTACAAAATCTGAGCTTCCAACCTGCTCACCCTGGTGGCCGCCTCTTCTGATTATACGGGTCACACCACCAAGGTGAGCATGTCTCCTGGGAACAAGAGGGTAGGGGAAGGAAGCTAGAGGGAGGCTGAAGGCCTCTCTTTTGTAATAACCATACTGGTGATTTAGCACAGCTGAGTAGCTTGTGGTCAATGGAAGTGATGACAAATGCACTGCACCATCCCCCCTCCCCCAGGCCATTTTCTTCTGATCTCTAAAGGAAGCAGTGTGAAAGCCAGGCAATGACCATAAACCCCAAAATGAGCTGAGAAAGGACCTGAGAAAAAGATTTCTCAATTTCCACAATTTCCCATTTCGGCTTGTCTAGTTGGTAGAACAGTCACCAAATTCACACGAGAATGAAATTTTGACATCCTCGTTAGGATGACCTTTGTGTAATAAACAACCATTTTCAGTTAAGATACAAACCACAGATAGAACACAAGGAAATATCTCGTTTTTCCCCCCGAAAATCTGATCAACGCGATGATTCAGTGTCGTTTTTCACTTTTGCAACAGCTCAGAAAGTAAGCGGCAGCTTCTCTTCATTAGATCCGGTTTCTGGCTGCAGTACATGTGTAGTGGATAATGTGCTTGGAAGGAAGCTCGAGTAACTGTTTAAATGAGGATCGATGAAGTTGAAACGGTGGAAACGCAGATTCATTAATAAAATCCGTAAAATTAGTTCACGCAAGTATCCCATGAGCAAGAGCTGCTTCTGTTTTTCTGTTTGAACTTCAGAAAGGTAAACTTGCACCGGAAACAGCACCAGAAACACTCAAGGGTGCACAGAGACACATATTTCAAACCAACCTACTTCAATTTTACCCATTGTGCAAAATCAAGCCAGGCAGATTACTGAGCCATGTAAACGACAAACTACGGCCAAGTTTCTAAGGCAAATGTGACTTCTAGCATTTGCCAAAAGGATATTTATGAGGGTGGTATCAAAATGTTTCAAGATTAGCTTTGGAACATGCCAACAGATGGTAGCACAAGACTGCACACACAGTCGCAAGGAGCGCCGACCTTTATAAGTCAGTTTGCCAAAAGACATCATCCAGTGTACATCGGGAGCTTTGCAACTGGTGCTAATCTGACCATGTGTGTTACCACGTCTGCTATTCTGACCACATGCGCACTCTGTCACGAGCTCTCCTCACACGCCAGTTTCTCGCCTTAAAACAACATGATCTCACTTCCGCACCCACCCTAATTCTCCAGATTTGGCTCCTGTTGACTTCGCCCTCTTCCCGAAGATGTAGATGCAGCTCAATGGTCTCGGACACCAATGCGGAGATTAAGCACAAATCGCAGAAGGTGCCTGATACACTTCAAAAAGAAGACTTCTATGACACATTCCAGAAATGACAGGAACGCTGGGAGCGCTGTACTGCTGTGACTATTTTGAAGATGATAGCATGTAAATGTAAATAAATATAGTAAAAATAAAGTAGTTTCCTGTAACAGAGCAAGTCTCGAAACCTTTTGATACCACCTCGTATGTCAATAAACATGGCCAGAATCCGATAGTGACAAGGTAATGAGTTTGAACTGACAAGGATTGGAATGCATAAAAGATTATGTTTTCTTCTTACACTATCAATGGCTTAACCAAATGTGAATTGGCAAAAACACATCAGGTTGTGAGAACCAAAAAAACAAAAACAAAGGATGGAAACGGTCCTTATAAGAAGCAGCATGGAGCCGGTTCTTTCCTTTGAGAAAAGAAATCAAAAGTCTATTAAATGTCTATTGCACACCATTGGAAAACTAAAAAGTTGCGACATGAACAATTCTTTCAAAAATAACGCTTTTTGTAAATGCGCAAGTGTTTTGATACCACTTTACTTTTCATGAGGCATTCTGATGTAATTCATCAACTCATGCAAGAGCTCTGGAGGAACTACTTTTTCACACAACCAGCCACCATGAAACAGTCAAACAGCTGGTGTGGTTTGTTATGCGCAATATTCTTTTAAACCTCCACATTATGGATATGACATGGATATGGCTTGTGTCCGATAAAATGGACGGCAATTCACCATCACCAAAAGCGATTCTGATCTAGATTTGCCTGCTAACAAAAGGACTCTAAAAGCAGCCTTTGCTTGAGTAGGTCTTTCATCAGGGGTGCTGGCACAAAAAAAAAATAAATAAATAAAATTTTGGCACAGGAATCATCACCTCAGCCAGGAAGCAACGCGCCAGCCTGCAATGGGGAAGGATTTTCTGGGGCGACACTTCAGCAGCAATAAACTTTCAGAGGATTTGGAGCTGACATTTCCAACTGTCAGCATGCGGTGCCTGTGAGAGTTTTAAACTCTGCTGGCCCAACCCCAGGGTCACTGCAGTATCATCAACCACAGATATGTGTCCTTATGCCACCTTCAAAATACCTCTCAGAGTATTTCCTCCCCCTCTCTAAGTGCATTTCGCTTTCTTTATACAACTGCTCTCAAAACGACATCATCTCTTTCTTGCCATCCTTCAGCCTCTCGGTCTCGCTCCTTTCAACTAAATCCTCTCGTCACTATTGTGGCTCCCAGTGTGAGCATGGGGAGCTGCCAGGCATCCTGAGCTACTGATTGAAAGAGGTCAGAGATGGTGGGTCACGGTTTCCTCTCCCCCTCCGTCTCCCCCAAACACTCGGCATGTCGCTGTGATGGCCCAGCATGAGGACGCTCATTGATCCACACATCTCTCTAAATACTCCATGCTGAAAGGTCAGCATTTGGTAGTCAAATTCGGTAGCGAAAGGTTGCTCTGCCTTTGGGTGAAAATGAACATGACTTCAATTAACAAGGAAAGTGTTTTTACACTTTTTTGTATTTTTGTTTTTTAGGTGATGATAATGGTTTAGAAATTGAAACAAAACTCTGCGATCTTGTTGGGGAATTAACATCAAGTGATCAAAAAACAATCCCCCCCACTTAATTGCATTTTACATTACATTATTCTCCAATACGCCTGTGTTGTCATGATGATGGTAAATACACTATACAGACAAAAGTTTTGGGACACCTGACCTTTGCTTCTATAGGTGGTTCTTTTCCAAACTGTTACCACAAAGCTGGAGGCACTCAATTGTATACAATGTCTTTGGATGCGGTATAACAACATTTTGCGTTCACTTGCACTTGGAAACCCAAACCTGTTCCAGCATGGCAGTGCCCCTGTGCACAAAGCGAGCTCCTTGATGATACAATTTACATGGTTCGGAGAGGAAGATCCTGAGTGGCCTGCTGTAGATCTTTGATCTCATCCCTACTGAACACCTTTGGGATGAACTGGAACACTGACTGCACCCCAGGCCTCCTCACCTACATTAGTACCTGCCTTTACTAACAGCCTTGTGGCTGATGAACAGAAATGTCTACAAGCACACATCTACCCAGAAGAGTGGAGGGAATTTTTCTTTCTTTCCGCTTCTCCCATTAGGGGTCGCCACAGCGGATCATCCGTATTCATGATCCGCAAGTTCGATTTGGCACGTTTTACGCTGGATGTCCTTCCTAACGCAACCCTCCCCATTTATCCGAGCTTGGGACCTTCACTAAGAGTGCACTGGATTGTGCAACCCTAATGGCTGGGGACGGTTCCCTGACCGGGAATCGAACCCGGGCCGCAGCGATGAACGCGCCACATCCTAACCACTAGACCACTAGGGAGCCTAGACGAGTGGAGGGAAATATAAGAGCTAATTGGGGCTAAATGTAAAATGCCATACTCAAAAAGCAAATAGCATACTTATGCCCAGGAGTCTGCAAACTTTTGGCAATATAGTGTATCAGCAGTATCTCTATGGATGCTCTAGTGCTAGTGCATCAGCTGTGCTATTTTGTAAAATGTGCCATTCGTTATGTTTACGATTTGCGACCCGGGACTGCTTAACTGTCTAGCACCAGCTCATTATACAACGCACAATGAGAGAGGAAGCTAAGATCATCGCAGCAGCCCTGACAGACTCGTCTCCTGCAGTCGCGCAATTCCAGCAGTGAAATGGCCCTGACAGCGCCAACACACTCTCTGGCTATTGCTCATCTCCTCAATGCTCTCTGGAGGCAGCTTTAGACTTTTCCTGGGCTTATTTTCCACATTTGTCAAGCGGAGGCTGCTGCGCCATGATGAGACCTCTGGGGCTCTGGCACTACTAACGCTGCATGAGAGCTACTGAAGTGCTCAGAACGAGGCAGTGAATCACCAAGGGGCTGCGGTGCGGAGTCCTAGAGCGGGGGAACGAACTGGCAGAAGACCGAGTAGAGCCTTACAAAGCAGTCGTACATCCTCCCTGTCCTCCTGTCAGGTTAGCCCAGAGCGCCCGAATCGTAGTAGCGTGCTGCAGTTAATGGGATGCGTGGGAGCCAGGCGAGGATGTGGGCTGGCGCGTGTTGGAAATTGCAGCAATTTCAAATGCTGCACTGCAATTTAATCAGTCATTAGTGGGATTCGGTGTAAGATTCCAAGCAAGAGAGTCGAGGGTAAACATTTCAGCAGTGCCACGGTTTACTCGGGTCAGCTCCTTTTTCGATTATTTATGACTGCCAATATGGATGACAGCAGAGAATATTTTAGCTGTTTGTTTTTTTTTTTTTAAAAAAGGCTGAAAAGGAAAAAAAAAAAAAAAGGCTGCACTGGAGGTTGACTGTAAACAAAAGGTGTTTATGCTTTCTTTATCGTTAGCGCTCATCTCAGTCTCTCACCGAGTTGAAACAAATTAACACCCCTGCGGTGGATTCATGCCTGAGCACGCACGTGGGACACAAAAGCTGCTTTTTCCGCCAGCTATCCAACAGCATCAGATGCAGGATAACAAAACAGCAGCGTTTCGGGGTTTATTGGACCTGCTGTCTTTCATGTGGACACTTTCTTTTACAACAGAAACCACTGAAATGCAAATGCTTTATACAAAAAAAACAAGAAAAAAAGAAAAAAATCCATGCCGTTGTGCCAGAGCTATTTCTGGGCTGGCACTGCTGCAATCTGCCTTGCTGTGGACAAATCCTACACTGTTACGGAGAGATGAAAATGGGCCGTGTGACAAACCGTTATTATTTCGTAAAAACCTGCGTGTTTTCCTGCCAACTTACCTGCATTAGGAAAAACAGTGCATTTGCAACTAAGCTCTAAAAATGGCATTTTTGCACAAATCTCAGCCTCAAGTACGATTTTAAATTGTGGTAGAAAAGTCTGGACCGAGATTGAGGAAAAATACGCCTTCAAAATTCCAATCTGGTTGCATTGAAGGAGAATCAGAGACATTTCGACAGCAGTAGTCTGATTACAAACTGAACTGAAGTTTTTGTTATGGCATGCAAGATCTCGAACATTTGTTCTTAATCATTTTTTGTATCACATGTGATCTTGCCATGAAGTTCTCTTAGAGGGGATAATAAATGAAATATTTTTAAGATTCCTTTCATTTGAGGTGTCAAAGTAAATAGTTTATATACATACAGTACACTATATAGACATACGTTCAGGGACACCGGACTTATCCAGCCAAATGGAAAAATCCCACAAACTGTTCCCACAATGTTGTGGAGGTAGACAAATGGATGTCTTTGGTTACTTAGGCGTAACTTGGAAACCCAAACCTGTTCCAGCATCACAATGTCCCTGTGAACAAAGCCAGCTCCATGAAGATATTCTTTACATGGGTTGGAGTGGAAGATCTTGAATGGCCTGAGCTCAGACCTCAACCTTATTGAAAACTTTTGGGATGAATGTGAACGCTGACTGCACCGCAGACCTCCTCACCTCACCTACATCATTACCTGAGTTTACTAAAACCCTTGTGGCTAAATTATCTAAAATCTCCACAAGCACACCAAAAATCTAGTGGAACATCTTCCCATAAGAGTGGAGGTTATTATAACTGCAAATGGGACTAAATGTGGAATGGATATACTGAATGTTGGCCTCAAATATGGGCAAACTGTTTTTGTCCGTCAATCAGAGTGATATCCAGTGGGTTTTCCCTTACCACAACACACTTCCTGCATATGTAAGTGGGTCAGCAAAGAAGGAAAATAAACCCCTCAGAGTGTTCTCTTACCGTCCTCAGTTTCTTGCCATACAATGCCTTCCAGATTGACACTGGTGCCAGGCTCACAGGGGCCCAGACACTCTGGCTCGGTGGCAAGAGACACGTCGGACGTGTTGACGGCTACTGAGCGCGTGCGGACCATGATCTGCTCACATGGAGAGGAGATGTCAGTGCTGCCAACTGAAGCGAGGAGATGAAGAGGTGGAGGGGCCGGCGTTGACACTGGGGAATCCATCTGCACAAAGAGAGGAGAGATGGGTTTAGTTATTTTTATTTATTTTTTTTGGGAAGGACAGAAAGAGATACTAAATATACAAGTATAACAATCCATAAAACATCTCAAACCACCACTGAACAATACAATTTTATATATAACTATTATTTGCTATAATCAAATCTGACCTCATTGCAGAAATCCAGAGTATAACAACAAGACAACTGCCTTCTACAGACTGTGCAGTTGCAGCAATCTCACAGGATCATTTCAAATCACATGGATCTAAATATATTGGGTAGGACTAATAAATTTAATGCCTATAAGTTTGTTCCCTATATGTTTATCCCTAAGGACTGAGCCAGTGGCGACTGTGGCAAGGAAAAACTCCCTGAGACGGTATAAAGAAGAAACCCTGAGAGAAACCAGACTCAAAAGACTGAAATTCCTTTCATTATAGATGTACCTATTGAATTGTTGGCTATGATTCAAGGTAGCATAGACGAATAAAATGTCATCAGCATGCTCTATTGGAAGAAGAAGAATCGTGTTTTGTTGTTGTTATAGTGTACTGAAAAAAATAAAAAATAAAGAAGCGGAAGTGTTGGAAAAGAAGAACATAGACCTGGTCATTGCTAGTGCAGAGGCACCGACTTGGGACACCAGACATAAACCTAAGCCTAGTCTACATACTAGGGATGGTAAGATTTAATGTTCTGTATTAGTGCATTAGCATAAATGTTAAAATAATAAATAAATGTTAAAGATGTGATGCATCAATTTAAAAAAGTGTGCATCGGATTCAAGTTGGAATTTGCATATTTGCATCATCTTTGCATGTGTAAAAAAGGTTTTATTTATACATTATTATTAATAGAAGCGCTATACTTTTATTATTTAAAAAGTGACCAATTATTTGTGACCAATACTCTATATGTAAACTGATTTCTCCTGAGAACTGTTTCTCGAGCGTGTTCTTTTAACACCACAGGCTTTACGTGAATATGACGTCCTGAGAGTCACAAAATATAGATTAACATGGCAGAGGTAGAGCTGCATATTCCTGAAGACAGAACAGAAAAAGAACATCTGGTTTTATAAAAAAAAAATTCCATCATGTTTCATTTGTATTGGCCAGTCAGTAGATGCAGGTTGTATAATTTCAGAAATTTTTGCAGTCTTTCTTTGGTCTATAAACTGTCTATGACCCTCGGTCTTAAGATAAAGGAACAATGTTTTAGATCCTACGGTCAAAAAAATCGCCTTGATATCTTCACATTGGTCATCTTTCTTCTGGGACAGCCCAAAATCATACAATGTATACTGACCATTAATGGTGATCATATGATTTTTAAATAAAAATAAATAAATAGTAATAATCAAATCAAGCAAACAAAAAGCCACAATACAGAATGCAACCCAGAAATGAATTTAAACAACCATTTCCCTTCCACAAGTTACACGTGTATGGGTTACACATGGACACCATCGTCAGCGTAGCTTTCTCTAATTATAACTTCGTCGTACGGCATGATTACAGTGCAAGCTGAACTCTTCACGCATTCCTCCTTCCTTTATTCTGCACAGAAACTCAATTGGAGTCAACTGATTAGAGGTTAATGACACTAAACGAGATCTCTTTAGCTAGGGACAGGAGTGAGAACACACACTAGCCAAGGAGGATACGTCCTCATCTACATAATCTTATTTCTCTGCAGTTCTTTTCCCCCTCTATAACTGTTAGCAAGCTAAGACACACAAAAGCATTTCAAGTGAGCACCGGCTGCTCAACAGGTGAAAAACGTCTGGAAAACTCGATTGTATTTATAAGGTGTTGCTTCACAGTAGTCTGCATTACACATATCCTGTGAGGAAAAACACTGAACCACATAAATCAGGATATAAAAAAATTTACAGGAAAAAAAAACACTGGGTAAAGAGAGGAAATAAGACACAATGGAAGAGATGTTGCAATGATTCTGCGGTTTGGGATCCATGACGATAAAAACGACACTCAAAGTACAAACCAGATGTGGGGGTAAAACCAGGATAGACATTCTATGGATTAAATTATCAAGACAATTTTTTTTCCCAGCCATATGTGGTTCCTCCCAAAAGTATTACCACAAACTTGGAGGCACACAATTGTATAGGATGTCAAAGAGCCCCAAACCCATGCTTTACATGGGTTGAAGTAGAAGATCTTGAGTGCTCTGCTATGAAGCTCTGACCTCAACCTTATTGAACACCTTTGGGATGAATTGGACACTGACGGCACCCCAGGCCTCCTCACCTCACCTACATCAGTACCTGACTTTACTAAAACCCAGGGGCTGCATGAACAAATCTCTAGAAACGCATTTCAAAATCTAGTGGGACATCTTTCCAGAAGAGTGGCGGTTACAGCTAAAAGGAGCAACATACAAATCTTATGGTCGGGTGTCCAAAGATTTTCTCTATATAGTGTATAATTAACTCAAGAATTTGTAGTGAACGGGACACAAAGCCAGAGAGGTTTCTAAAGGATAGTAGAGTCTAATAAAACTAGCAAGCTAGCGTTATAACGCAGAATTGATGCAGCATTTTTAAGAAGTGCTTTTACTTTGTTACTGTACTTATGTACAGTACATTCTTCAAGTAATTCAGAGAATTTTCATTTTGGGAAACATTTACTTCACTACATCGATATATGTAATATTTTATTTTGCACTCCACTACAATTTAGAAAAACTTGCAAGTAAAGACTAAAGCCATTTTGGCCACGATTTAGTAGCTTGAGGCAAATTTTGAAAATCCTAAAATATTCCAATATTCCAAGGCTAAAATCCGTAGTCTTTGATCACTGGTTTGACGTGTTCACCAACAGCCGATGTAGTAGAAATGTAAAAATGTAGAAATAAGTCAGGTGGACAGTACAGCAGGAAGAGAAACGTATTGAGTTATGGAGGGAAAAGGAGTGTTTGTATGAGTTGTTTTTTTTTATCATCAAGGCATGTCGTGAACAAAATTAACACTACGGATTGGTTTTGTTCACTGCTAGCTACTGTTAGCGAGAGAGCGCGGGGCTGAAAGTGTCAAGGATTGATGACGTAAATCTTTGGACGAGACTTTTTCTTGTGTGCATCTGTTTTTCCACTGTCTACAGTCTGACATTATGACCACTTAGATCAGTGACATGGGGGATCATGTTCGTGCAGTCTGACGAGTAACAACCGGAAGAGGACTATTAAAAATTGTACATTGTGATAAGTGATAACTGTTGCAGGACCAGAAGGTATAACCCCTAGATTCTGGTGAGAATGTGTATAGATTAAGAGTTCTCCCACTGTGTGTCTGTAACCTTTAAAACAAAAAAAAATCTCTTTCCTTAGAAAGGTGTGATGTGCAGAATAATACACCGAACTGCATAAATGATTAAAATCTAGTTCTCAAATCTTTTTACCTGTGAGTCATATTTAAGCCCAGTCCATTGAGTGCCCTCAGAAAAGATCAGAGTGTGTTAAACGTTCTGAGGGCACAACTAAAACCGAGAGTGGATCAGGGTTTTTTCCCAGTAGTAGTTTCCCACCTTGGGTTAGAAATGCTTAAACACACAAAAAAATAAATCCTCAATTTTCAATGGCTTTTGGTGTAAAGTGTGATTAATATAATCTTGTGTTCTGTTTGTTAAAGGATGCTATACTTTTATTCCAGTACTGCACTTGGGTCAGCTTTCAGTTGTTTTAAATTGTGCTGTAGTGATAAATTTGCATTGAGTATTTGGTAGTTTCACTCAAATACAGATATGATGTACTTCCTCCACTAGCTGGATGTTTCAGAGCGATCAAGTTGCCCAGCAATGAGTCACCGATGACACAATGTGTGACTACGGTCTGTAACTCGACTATCAATATCTCCAGCAATATGAGTAGTGTGTTGTGGCAGATACTGTCAAAGGCAAAGTGTGTTCAGGGAAACACAGTAACACAGGCATTAACGATCCCCAAGTGAGCAATCTCAGTAGTATGGAACAGATTTGATAAAAAAAAATGTTACTATTCTCACCACAGGCGGCCATTTTTTTTTTTTAAACATTCGTTTTTTTTCCCCTTTTCTTTTAACCATAGTGTGAAAAGCATAAACATTTCCAATTACAATTCAGTGACAGTCACGTAAGGCTTCAGTGACACTTTTGCTTGAAAAGGCACATCAGATTCGAAAGCTTCCCCTCCCCCCTAAAATGATTGTACATTTTAATTTAGTGTAATTAATCGTTCATCTCAGCAGGAGCAGGAGTCAATGACTGGTAACAAAAGAAACCATTAGCACACTCGGGCTGCCTTTACACATGAGAACTATTTGTAGGTTGCATTAAAACACACTATTTGACAGGAGCGAGAATAAATCATGTGCAATGGGTTTTGTATTTGTTTCAGGCCATTTATTTCAGCAGTGCTAAAGTATAGAATTTTTAATAAATAGTGACAAATGAAACCGTTTAATCTTTTCCAAATATGAACTGTACAAAAAGACTGTACTGAATAGAGCTTTTTAGTTTTTCTCTCAAATGCAAATGATTTCATTTATATGTACATATACATCTTTTCTCTACGCTATAATGACCAAAGTATTAGGATGCCTGACTCTTCCAAGCTATGTGTGGTTCTTCTCCAAATTGTTACCACAAACTTGGAGGCACAAAATTGTATAGGATGTCCTGAGATGCAAGTAGCATTGAATTTCCATTTAAATGTAGTAGGAGAGCCAAACCTGTTCCAGCATGACAATGTCACTGTGCACAAAGCCAGCTACATACCGTATTTTCCGGACTATAAGCAGCTACTTTTTTCCACACGCTTTGAACCCCGCGGCTTAAACAATGAAGCGGCTAATTTATGGATTTTTCCTGGGTTTTTCCCGGTTTCACAAGCTTCAAGCCAAAAAACTGAACCCCATAACATTAGACTAATGAAATTGCGGAACGGGTTCAGGTGAACCAATGAAACTATGTTAAATCAGATGCGCTCCCACTGAATTGGGCCGTACCACATCATAAATATGGATGAGGTTCCTCTGACCTTTGACCTGCCGCTCACTCGGACTGTCAACAGGAAATGCGAATCATTCGTCACGCTGAAAAAAATGCACTTCACCTGTGTTCTGAGCTGCACGGCATCGGGAGAAAAGCTTCACCAATGGTGATTTTTAAATGCACGACGATGCCAAAAGATAAACTCCCGAGAGAAATAGTTGTGAAAGGAAGGAGGAAGACAGTGAACAATGACTTACTTGGTAGGCTACTGTTTAGATACAAACCATGTAACAGACACTGTCTTTCGTTAAAGCCTGTGTAAAGTTTATTAGTTTCAATTAGACACCTGCGGCTTATAGACAGGTGCGGCGTATTTATGTTCAAAATAAAAATCTTTGTAAAATTTAGTGGATGCGGCTTATATTTGGGTGCGCTTTATAGGTATATGTTTACATTTGTCAGAGTGGAAGATCTTGATTGGCCTGCTATAAACTCTAAATTTAACCCTGTTGAACAACTTCAGGATGAACTGGAATGCTGACTTACTAACACCTTTGTGGCTGAATGAGCATAAATCTTCACAAGCACACTCCAAAATCTAATGGAACATCTTCGCAGAAGAGTAGAGGTTATTAAAGGAGCAAATGAGGACTAGATGTGGAATGAAATGTCCAAAAAGCACATATGAATCTTATGGTCAGGTGCATATGGTGTATACTGTTGGCTGTTTGTTTTAGAAGGTACTACCAACATGCACATCCACTAATCTATTGCTCTGTGTGTACACACATTCGCCATTGGATATTTCTACTACCTGTCTATACATAATTATCAGTGTAAACTCTTTCTCTTAAAGATCTCAAAGTCCAAACAGCATTCTTTAGCTCCTGGAGGAACAATACTATTCATTAAAGGGAAAACAAGGCCAGACATTACAGAGCAAAACAAGCAAGTCGATATTCAATAACAAACGTGAGTGTAAACCCGAAGCTGGACATGCTCCTGGTTTCCTGCACACATTGATGAGTTTTAACAGCTATCTAAAGAAGAGTACTGGATTTGTTAGTGACTACAGATGACATCCTGGGTCCCCATAAACACTAACAGCAGAACTGAGTGTTTAAAAAAAATAATAAATAAATAAATAAATAAATAAATAAAAAATAAATAAATAATAATAATAATAATAATAATAATAATAATAATAATAATAATTTGAGCAGAAAATCTGAAACTCCTAAATCTTTGGAAGGTACAGGTTATAACTAGAGCTTCAAAAGGCTTCTTCAGCAGATGTCCCCTACAAAGAGACCTAGCTGGCAGTTGAGAAAACTGACTGGGGCAAATAAACAAAAGGGACACATTCAGCGTAAGACATCAAATAATTTAATATGCAGTATCACATCAGCCCGCCGTTGCTACTCCCCATGTCCTATAAACTGTCCGTCGTTTCGCACCTGGAGCGTTAAAAAAAATTGTGAACTTTAACCTAAGCCATAATAAAAGGTACTGTTTTGGACAATACGAGTTCACCATTGACTACTCATTGTGAGACCATGCTGACGTGATGAACCATGCTGGTCAGTGTTATGACAGCAAAGCAGCGCCACGGCAATTTGATGCTTGTTTGCTCGCCACAGCCAGCCAGCACATTTCGGTAAGAGAATGAGATCTGGAAGGGGGAAGGTAGGGGGGGGGGGGGTGTCATTAATGAGCCGTGCAGAAAGAGAAGCACCGGCTTTTTCCAGTTTCGCGTCTGGCTGCTTCTTCACCAGAAGCAACAAGCTCCCAGCTGCATTGAGATGAGAGAAGAAGCCTATAATTGAGGAGGCAGCTGGTGCACTCAGCAGACGGCAGGATTTCTGAGAACACCTCATGAGGATCTTACTGTCAAGGATATTATTGAGCCCATGGTGCCAGAACAGATGTCTGCACTTGCAGGGAGTAGAAGTAGTTTATATACGCTAAAAAAAAAGGTTTTTGAAAAAGATTTTGAAAGAAAATTTTAAATGCACCAATCCGTTGTAGTAACTCGAGTATGTGAAAGGTGTTATTGGAATCCTAACACTTACCCCAAAAAAACAATCTTCGCAAACAATCCTCGGTTTTCGGGAGGCACCGCGAGACGCGCTAGGGGTCACGCGCTTTAATTTTAGCCACATCCCGCCGGTAAGCCTTGCAGGACTGCTTTATTACATAAAAGGACAAGGGTTTCTTTGGGGCTGTGGAATGTTAATCCTGTTGAACAGCAGCAGGCAGCAGTCATTCTTCGGCAGCTTTTATGAGCACAGTGTGGCTGGACGGCTGGGACGTGTAAGTGCATTCCGAGCTAAGTTCCTTTTTAGACACACTGACATGCTGTTCGCTGGGCTTAATTCATTGGCCACACTTGTCACTTCACTCTGGCAGGCAATAAGAAAACTGAACAATCTACCAGTATAAATCAGCATTCACTTGGTCTCTGTCGTTCGCAGAAAAAAATTTTTCAAGTATTCCAAGGCAACGGAGACATAACAAAAATATCGAACAGATCGGGGGAAAAAGGCCCGGCAGAATCAGCCCATTAACTGGGCAACCTTGATGTTTGAATTGTTTGTTAAAGCTGAGCCTTTTACGTTCACCAGTTGTACAAATATGTGTCCTTAAAAACACCTTCATTCCTAAGAGTACTGTGAATACAAATTTTTAATGATTTAATCACACACTAAACTATATATAAAATAAAATCCCAGATTTAGAATATAACCCAAACAATGAATTTCCTATAACGATGAAACGGGTTCCAACATTTGTAAGGACTTTGGTATCCGTCTAAAATGCAAGTCAACAGGTAAGGCTTTGGGGCGTTTATTTACTTTCCAGCTCTCTGAAATGTCCCGGCAATGACAAAAAAATACGTCATCGTTTTCAAAATGCCCCGTTTTCACAGTTCGCACTACGACGCAAAAACACCATTTTTAAATTGATTCACTTTAGCGAGCGTTTTTACAAATGAACAGAAAGCCAAAGTGGAGGGAAAAATTAAACATGGTCATCGTACTTCTGATTGGAAGCTCACAGGTTCTATTTCCAGGTTCACCAAGACGCCACTGCCGAGCAGTAAAAAAAAAAAAAAAAGGCCCTTAACCCTGTTCAGTTTTAATGAGGTTATTGTAAGATGCTCTGGATAAGGACTGCGAAAAGTTAATATGAGCAGTGTCAAATTCAAACACGCAGCAAAAGTCAGCAGTAGGTGTTTTACTGCTGGTCGACATAGTGACTTAGTAAATGGCATGAGTGGTATACCACAGCTGACAGGAAACACATGATGTGCATACTTACAAAAAGTACTTTGTCCAACTTTATCGTGTCGTTGGACACACCCACATGTCAAGTCAAGTCAAGTCAAGTTTATTTCTATAGCGCTTTTCACAACAGACATTGTCTCAAAGCAGCTTTACAGAAATCAACAGTCAAGGTGAATGGTGTGCATTTATCCCTGATGAGCAAGCCGCTGTGTTTGTGAATGCAACTTACAATGAAGGAAAAACATACGTTCATGTATTTCACCTAAAATTGGTCTCTGCCAACAAACAAATACAACCATACTGCTGTTCTCTCTGACAAAACTCTCCACCAGGCAAAAAAAGCACTAGGAGGTATTAAGATGTCCTGTGTACATCACGAGCTGTGCGACTGGTGCTATTTTGACCACGTGCGTTACCACGTCTGCTATTCTGACCACATGGGCACTCTGTCACCGAGCTCACATCACACGCAAGTTTCTCACCGAAAACAACAATCTCACGTCCACACCAACCCTGTTCCCCAGATTTGGCTCCTGTGGACTTCACCCTCTTCCCGAGGATGAAGATTCAGCTTAATTAATAATTATAAGGGGTGAAACGGTACACGTATTCGTAGCGTTTTTCAGAACAGGGCTTTCGGTTCGGTACACAGGTGTACAGAATGCAATCCCTGTTTACGTGCAGAATGTAGATAAAATCTGATTTCCCTCAGGAACGTATTAAGTGGCGGACCGCATGTTTGTTTAGTCTCCGCCTCGCACTTCGAGCGCATTTATATTATTATTAGTAGTATTAAACTTAAAAACATGCACTAGAGTTTGCACAGTGTCACTGTTGTGTGCACGCATTTGTTTTGTGCATGCTTAAAAACGCTAAAGAATCCATAGCGCTAGCGTTAGCTGCTAACAGAAAGGGGCTAGCGGCTAACGCTATGGATTCTTTAGTTTTAATGGATTTCTCAGTTATTTAACCAAGCAGGCATTTTATTAAAATTTGTGTGAAAAAATGTAAACTGTTGATGTTCACAAATGAATTTAACAATAATAATAAAATGCATTAATAAAAACAAGCAATTTTATGTTTCGCGTTTCTTCCCCCTAATTGTCCCGTAATTGAACCGAACCGTGAATTTTGTGTACCGTTGCACCCCTAATAGTTATACATTTGATTTCAGTGCAAGTAATTGAAATGAAGTCTACTAATTTCTCTGAAGTTCAGTCTGAACTCACTTCCGTCTCTGCAAAACTTTCAAATATTTTTATAAAGCTGTTTGCCTGCAGTTTGTTTCACAATGTGTCATAGAAATGACTTGGTATTTGAATGTGAAATGACTCACACTCAGCACTGTATATACGGAAAACAAACTGCGGGAAGGAATTCGACAAGACAGTTAGACAGCATTAGACTGGAAAGCAGATTGACATTTCTGCACTCGAATACCTGCCTCTCTGCCTTTGCACAGGCCCCTTTCCAAGCGGTTGGTTTCGATATTCCAGGGCAATGAGAGGTCACATAAAATGCATGGTAGCAGGAAAGACCTGTGAAATAGCTCTATAAAAACTGCACTGAGCTGCTGAACACATTTAACAGTTACGCGATATGCTACATTTAATAGTCGGAATAAAAAAAAAAGAATCTGCGAACAGTAACACCACAGACCTCCTACAATCAAAAGCTCGGTGCCTCCAGACCAGCGAGTGAACCACTCCAAACCAAAAACCAATGCTTACAACTCGAAAGCAAGACCACCAAACACTAACCATAAGCAACTGTGTTCTGGAAAAGGGGGACACAACCACCACAACGGCCCCGAGCTCAACTCCGTGCTCAAAGAGCCGCAGAGCCAGAAGGCAGTTCAGGGAGGTGCAGCTGGAGAACAGGCACTGGAAACAAGACCCAAATTAATACGGAACCGTAGCAGGAGCGACAGCCGTGTTCAATAAAAACAAAGTCCGCTTCCTGGCTCCGTTTTCTCTTTTGTGGTTTTGAACACACCATTAGTGGTTCAGAGCTAGTTTTTCTTCAAGCGGTTTTCGGGTTATGCCAAGTTTTGCGTACACTGGCCCTGCACTCGGTCCACACCCTGGCTTTCGAAACACTGCTCTGTGGTTAGCATACAATTAAGATTTTCAAACAACTGACATTCAAAGTCAAACGATGGCTAAGCCGGTTTATAATCCAGGCTGATGACAAGCTACAAGCTTTACCAGGAGCCAACAATAAGTAACTTGCAACAATGATTCATTCAGGCATAAAACGAATCACTACTGTTTTTTTTGTTTTGTTTTTTTTCAGTAGTACAATCTTGCAGCTTGTTTGACTTAAGGCTTGACAAGTAGAAACACACCATCACCTGACAGCATGAATCATGGAAAGAGAAATCATAATCCATTTGCATAAAATTCTCCCATCACAGGGTTGGACTAGTATATGCTTCTGCACGGTCTTAAGCATGGAACGTGGGGAAATTCGCTCGAATTAATTAAGTGTTTAAGCTTTCGATCAAATCCGACAATGGGTGACCTCTGGGATTTTTTTTTTCAGGGCTAATCCCTGACAAATGTTCAGCAGTAAAAAAAATAAAACATTAGTCTGACTTTAGCAAACTCTGCAAGTTTCACAAAAAGTTTGTGTCATTTAGGATCCAAAGGAGAATCACATGACTTTCAATGCTGTGTGAGTAGTGTGTGTAAGGAGTCCCGCGGCATCTACGGTTTCATAAAAGCTACACTATATGGGCAAATTGGTATTGGAACGGCCGACTTCCAGCAATTGTATTCGGATGAGGCAGCATTACACTTTCCATTCACTTCCAGCATGGCAATGCCCCTGCACACAAAGCAACTCCATGAAGATAGTGTACATGAATTGGGAATGGAACATCTTGAGTGGCCTGCTATAGAGTTTTGACCTCATCTTGATGAATTGGAACGCTGACTGCAACCCAGGCCTCCTCACTCTACAACAGTACCCGACTCTTTTTCTGAATAAACACACTCTAAAATCATGTGGAACATCTCAGAAGAGTGGATTTTATAATAACAGCAAATAGGGACTAAACGTTCGAAAAGCACATAGGAATCTCAGGGTCAGGTGTCCACAAGGTTTTCTCCATATAGTGTATCATGATGAAAAGACAAAGAACTCCACTAAGGCACTGAAAACATCTTGTGAGCAAATGTGTTCCCACAGGTGCAGACTGGAGCTCGACTTTTTTCCAGTAAACTTATTTGACTAGCTGTTGTAGTTCGAAAATGCATTCCTCATGGGTCAGACAAGGACAGCATTTACATCACTACCTGTAAAGGAACAGGTAATTTCCTGTTTGCAAAAGAGGAATTACATACGATTGTTAGTCGCTCAATGAGTGATTGTGGAACATAATCAACTCGGATAAGTCGAGACAGTGAGCGAATCTGTGATTCATACAGCGCTTCAGATCTTCTCAAATCTTCTCTTCCCTATACTATGAAGAGAGAAAACCTTCTGGATAGGAAGTTCTGCTTCAATTACAAACAAGCAATCTTCATCAATGGAAAAATGCATAAAGCATGCTCTTAGCATAGGTTGCTGGGGTAAAAGCTTTGAAAAGGTTGACCTCATGCGAGATTCAGAGACAGGGCTCGGTCTGGAGAAGAGTTCAGGTCGGGTCAAATCTTGTACTTAAACCAGTGCACAACCCCCGAATGTGGAAAAAGTGCATCTGCTCAACAAGTCTTGAATGTTAACCAGAGAAACCACATGTCTGTGTTTTTATTACTATAAAACAAAAAGACGGAGAAAAAAATATGGAACTAAAAACAGATGAACAGCAACCAAGACGATGAAATAAAATTTGCCGCGATATGAGATGTGCTGGGACGGGGGAGGGGCGGCGAGGATTGGCCAGATCGGCTCTTTAAGGGCAAATACAGATATTTCTCAAACATGTAAAAACTATAGAAGGAGTTTACTTGTGACATATTTAAATATTTTCTTCTAAAATTGGTTCTACACTCCAGCTTGTATTAAACTGCTGACAATACCGTGGTTCTTCACCCTTCAATAAATATAACAGGGACAGGGGATGAGGGGCTGAGGGACGGAGAAAGAGCGATGAAGAATGAGGGACGGAAAATGAGTGATGGGTCTATTTCAGTTCTGCATAATCAGCTCAGCTTTACCAAAAACGAAGCTTTCAATCTTGATATATTTTATATAGATTCAAAGTGATGAATGGATGACCAGGAGGAAGGAGGAAAAGAGGAAGGCCAAAGAGGAGGTTTATGGATGTGGTGCGGGAAGACATGCAGGTAGTTGGTGTAAAAGAGTCAGATGTCAAGGACAGGGGGGTATGGAGACGGATGATCCGCTGTGGCGACCCCTAATAGGAGAAGCCGAAATAAAAATAAAAAGATATTTGATTGGTTAATGATCTCTAATGGAGGCTGTGGAAGTAGTAAAGTTCACAGGCATCTATTAACTTCATAGTTGAATTACACTACTGTTTCTATGGGAGGAGCTCGTTCAATGGGTTTTGCTCTTATTTTGTTATAATGACCTCCACTCTTCTGGGAAGATGTTCAGTCAGATATTGCATTGTGCTGGAGGAGATTTGTGCTCAATCAGCCACAAGGGTGTTAGTAAAGTCAGATACTGATGTAGGTGAGGTGAGGTGGCCTGGGGTTCAGTCAACATTCACAGCATTTAGACCTGGGGTTCAAGTCAGTGTTCAATAAAGTTGAGGTCAGAGCTTTACAGCAGGCCACTCAAGATCTTCCCCTCCAACCTGTGTAAAGTATATCTTCATTGAGTTCACTTTGTGCACAGTGTCATCCTGGAACATGTTTGGGTCTCCGAGTTCAAGTGAAGGCATCTGGAAAAGCCAAGAGTCGCCAAGTCCATATACTGTGTAATTGTTAAAACATGACGTATAATAAGATTTTTTGGATTTAGAAAATGGAGCCTGTGAGCAGGTTATGGTTGACGCATTGCCATCAATAGGGAAAAAAACTAAACTCGTCATACACTATCTATTCAGCACTTAAAATAACAACACCATCATCAAGATGTGGCCCAACAGCACACATGCTTCAGCAAAGTGGATCCCATCAATTAAAATAAAAAAAAAAAAAAACGTATCTCTGATGGTGCTGACAGAGTTGAAGTGATGTCACGCAATGTTTAGAAAGACTAGGCTCTAAACACTCTTCCGGGTGAACATCATCAATCTCCTACATAAACAAAGTGACCGCTAAAGGGTTTTAAAAGCTGAAGAAGGGAAAAAAAAAGGCTCTGACAGAAGGGTTTAAACATCCTCCTGTCAAACTTGCATCCTGAGCCGAGGGGGGA
Organism: Silurus aristotelis; assembly: GCF_946808225.1. Classification (NCBI taxonomy): domain Eukaryota; kingdom Metazoa; phylum Chordata; class Actinopteri; order Siluriformes; family Siluridae; genus Silurus; species Silurus aristotelis. Next base: position 24,515,813 of record NC_139580.1, read on the forward strand.
AAAGGAAAAACCCAAAAAAGTCAGCGAGGTTGACTGCAAAGATAAAACCGACGGCAGAGACGTCTTCTCTGCTGGTCTTCCAACATTCCAGCTCACGAGAAAGAAAAAAAAAAGAAATGGTGTCTGAAAGGCAAACGGCTGCTGGAAAACAAACACAGAACAGAGAAAAACACATATTTGGCCATTAAACAGAACCACTTTTGCACAGCTAGCCAAAACACACAGCTTTAATCTGGTGTGCTTTTCTTCCTTTCTTTTTTTTTTTTCCAAGCTCTGATTTTCTCTGATTAAAGAAAACAAAGCTGCACGAGGCGTTAGGTACACAAAGTGCTCCGAAAACAATCCGAAACCGAAACGCTGCGACTCGGTTAGCGCTCGCCCGAAACGCCGCGGGAATGCTGTGCATGACTAATGAGCCCCGATTGTAAACGATGCAACTCAAAAACTTTTTTTTTTTTTTCAAAAAAAACTTCTGCATGAAACGAGTCGTACAGCACAGACGCTGCGTTCTCGCTTCTGTGGGAGTCACTTGATCGAGCTCAAGGAGCTGGCTACAGAGCAGACTACGCCGATGCCGCAGAGTCGTAAAACGAATCGGGTAAAAAAAAACTGCCCCGACCTATAATTAGAGAGCAGGACTCACTGAAAAGCGCTCTGTAATCTGAGTTGCTCTCTTGACGCTGGCCTGCTCACCACATTTGAGGTGCTAAATTGGTAGGTGCGGAGATGCCAAACTCCCCCACCTCCCCGAGTCTGACGGTTAGAAAGGCGGATCGAACGACGTGCGATTAACGCCAGGCTACTAAGTGACACGCTGCAATATCAGCCCAACACACACACACACACACACACACACACACACACACACACACACACACACACACACACACAACTGTCAGAGAAATTATATGACTGTTAACCGCAAGCCTCCTGCAACCTGAGTCTTTTGATTTCAGTCTTACAGCAGAGGAAAAAAATTATAATCTCTTGAGCACACTGGAAACCCCCGCTGATGCTGAAAGTAACACCTCAGGGGGAAAAAAAAGAAAGGAAACAGTAGATGAGCCAAACAAACTCGTCAAGGAACCTCTAACTCGATAATAAACAACACAAGGACAAAGCGAGATGAGAGGGGAAACAAAAAAAACGAAAAGGAAAGCGTCATTTGTGAATAATGGCTAGTGAGCAAATAAGGTCAGGCCTTTTCACTTCACTCATCCTCCACCTCATATCCAGCAGTTCAAAAGAACCTTGTTAGTGAAAAATGGATTAAAAACTGTTCTATTTATAAAGAACGCCGCGATGACGCGAGGCTTCTTTCTTTTAAAAAGAGGCCGAGCTGTGACTCGAGAGCGAGATGCAAAAAAAAACCCGCTAGCCGATTCGAGCGAGCCGTCTCACCTTTCGCACTCCAAAAGCGCCGCGCTCTCATTGTAACGTGGCCAGCTCGATAAGGAGAATTTGTTTCCACCCGAATTCTCGTGGCCGCTGGATCCCTGCAGGTTTCCTGTTCGGTTCTCGTTAAGATGAAGTGTGGAAGTGGCCTTTGTGCGAGGCTCGCTCCGCTGCCGGATTTGAGTCATTACTGAGCGAGTGCTCTCGCGATTGTGAAAGCGTGGGAGCCTGGCGCGGCAGACGAGTGCCACGCTGGGGTAGGTAAAGCAGGTGAAAAGAGAAACGGTGGGCAGGAAGAGCCCGTCTAGGTCATTTACATACCGCAGTGTAACCAACTAAACATCAAAGTAACATGCAGAGAGGGTGTGCAAAAACAGACCTCGCCCCCTGCATTACAGATCGGGTTTTGAGTTTTTAGTGCCTCATTGATCACAAATTTTGCATCATCGGAAAACATTTAGAAAGAAATCGGGTCCCTTTGTGGCATTTTAAAAAACAGGACTTAGGGGGGGGAATTACCTCTTTGACCACAAGCTTTGAATTTCGTCCCTGCTACAGATTAGTCCCTGCCCTCCTGAAATTCAATTATGAGCCAATGAGAAGTTCAGAGCCAAACAGTGTTTGGCAGCCATAGGCTTTGGCTCCCCATTGTTCGGAATTAAGTGCACGAGGCCAAGGGCCTTATGGGG
>NC_139580.1:24522896-24547896 GCF_946808225.1 Silurus aristotelis
ATTGAGAGACAGTGCGAGAAAAACAGTGCATGAGACATTGAGAGAGACAGTGCGAGAAAGACAGTGAGTGAGACTGTGAGTAAGAGTGAGTGAGACATTGAGAGACACAGTGCGAGAAAGACTGTGTAGACTGCAGTGATATCTGGATTTTGGTGCACGTGTGCTCTGTGCTGTTTTCCTGCTTGTTAAACAAATCACTCTTGTTTGTGGATCTGCTCGTCGTTGCCTTTGTGTAGTTTTGCATGCAGCCGTTGTTTGCGGGGTGTTTGGTGTAGAACAGCAGGTCCATTTTATTTATAGCATTATTCAGAGCGTATAAGTGGCAGCTTGGTGGTGCTAAGGTTTGATCTCATAGACTTTTGACACCTTTACCACGCACAAACCGCATGGACTCCTCCCCACCGTCAGCAATACTACTGCATCACCACACACACTGAGGAGAACACACAGGCAATCCGAGTTATTAGCATCTTATTTGTGTTCGTCAATGACACCAGAAGCTTTACTACAACATCTGGTTGAAAAAATAAAAAAACTTGGACATACTACACAAAATAGACAAAAGTATTGGGACACCTGAATTTTCCATCCGTATGTGGTTCTTCCACAAACTGTTACCACAAAGTTGGAGGCGCACATTTGTAGAGAATGTCTTTGGATGTGGTAGCAATAAATGTTCCATTGTACGTGAATGGGGAGACCCAAACCTGTCCCAGCATGACGATGCTCCAGTGAACAAAGCCGGCTCCATGAAGATGCGCTTTACATGGGTTATTGTGGAAGATCTTCCTGCTATTGAGCTCTGACCTCGACACAATTGAAAGGCTTTGGTGATGAATCAGAACTGCACCCTAGGCCTCCTCGACTCACCGACATCAGTACCTGACGTTAATAACATCCTCACTCCAAAATCCAGTGGAACATCTTCCCAGAAGTGTGGAGGTTATAATAGCAGCAAATAGAGTCTCAATGTGGAATAGGATGTTCCAAAAGCACAAACGTTTGTCCATTTAGTGCACGTCATGAAAACACCTGAATTTAACACCGGCAATTATACAGATATTAACTTATGATGTCTTAGAATTTTTTTTCCCTACCTTGTTAAATACACATTAACAAAGATCAAGGGTTTTACAGTTATATTGGAAACTAAAAACGATAGAAAACGCGAAATATGAACAATGAAACGAAAACAATTTCGGCTGTTCCTGTCTTCTCTCACCACATCCATAAACCTCCTCCTTGCCCTTCCCTCTTTTCCTCCTTCCTGGCGGCTCCATCCTCAGCATTCTCCCACTGATATACATTGATAGCATTCGGCAGACGTCCTTATCCAGAGCGACTTACACCTGAGCGTTTGGGTATTAAGGGCCCCGTTAAAGGTCCCAGCAGTGTAGCTTGGTGGTGCTGCGATCTGAACTAATGACCTTCCAATCAAAAGTCCTACACCTTCCACCATCCACTGAGCCACCACCACCCCATGCACTTCTAATAAACTCATTTCAAATCCTGTCCATCCTCATCATGGTCCTGTACATCTATACAGCAGGGAAGTGCCGTGTTGTCATCCAGAGAATACAATAATATACTGTGTAAAAAAATATATAATCATTTTTCTCCGAATAGGACAATGGGTTTTGTACAAGTGTCAGACAGTATGTACTGAACTACAAATAAAAAAACAACAACAAAAGATTAAACCCAGAATCGCAGTTAGATCGAGACGGCCCGGTCTGGTCTTTCTCCAACAAAGTGAAGCAAAACGTTATCGATCATCTCGTTCCTGAGAACTCCAACTGACTGATTTTTATTTTTATTTTGAACACCACGTCACACCGTGCTTCTGCCTACAGGACATCCTACTCCTGTGTTTGTCAAAAGAGGCTTTGTGTGAAAGCAGCCATGAGTAATGCGCTACATGCCTGTTCGACTGGATTAATCATTTGTACGTAAAAAAGCGGTCATATTTATTTTTAAAAAAGTGTTGCATTCTTTTTCTTTTGTTTCCCCCCCCCAAAAAACAGCAAGAAGAATCTCATGGAGCATCCTGTGACTCGTGCCGTTTTAGGAAGTAAAAAGCAATATTTTTCAACTAGCACACGAAAACTTCTGTCGCCATGACAACAGCGATCGGACACAGGTTTCAAAGCGAGAGCCGCATGTTCTGAAATACTAATTGAAAGTGGATAGAGATTGGGAGGGCGACGGGGGGGGGGGGGGGGGGGGGGGGGGTTCTTCCAGCCAAAAAAAATACGCTTGTGATGATAATTCATACAAAAACGCCAGAGCAGAATGCCTTTCCTTTCCATTCCACTCCTCCAGGAACTTTCTTATATGGTTACTCCACCCATTTCCTCCATGCCTCATGTCTAAAGCTTGACTCACCCCACAGAAGTGGTGTTTATTGCACTAGGAATCAGGGTCAGATTTGAAAGCGGGAGGCCCGCAGCAGCACGAGAGGAAAGGGAGGTGAAGGGTAAATAGTGAGATGATAAGGAGATCAAAATTTCTCAAGAACAGTAGGGGAGATTTTCTGTTCAGATCAGGCAATTGTTTGGGGTGGAAAATGTTTTTCGAAAAAGAGTGGATAATGTTTGAAGTGATCTGATTCACTCATTCAGTAATCCCTCGATATATCGTGCATCGGCAATAGATATGCTTATTTTGGGTTGAAGTGGAAGATCTTGAGCAGCCTGCTAAAGAGCTCTGACCTTAACCCTATTGAACACCTTTGGCAATTAATTGGATCACTTACTGCACCCCAAGCCTCCTCACCTAATCTACATCAGTACCTGATTTTACTGTGTCTAAATGACAAATCACAAATCTCCACAAGCACACTCCAAAATCTAGTGGAACATCTTCCCAGAAGAGTGGAGGTCATTATAACAGAAAACGCGGACTAAATGTGGAAGGAGATGTTCGGGTGCCCAGAAAGTTTTGCCCAGAAAGACGACATTTTCACAAAAAAAACGGCAAAATCTTGTACGCAATCTCATGCATTATTTAATGTAAATTAAATTTACATTAAACTCATAAAATACTGTATTTTTTTATTCACTATTTATTTAGCAATAATTACTCAGTATAATTAACAGTTCATTTGTATTAATTCTATGAACAACTTTTTAAATGTCTAAAATGTTATTCTATAAAAATCCTAATAAAAAATTAAATAAAAAAAATCCATCTAAAAACCTACGATTGTTGATTGCATCACATGCCTTTACACCACGCATCACATGACCAGTGCTTGGACACAGCATGTATTGTGATCCGGTTTTGTTTTCCTTGAACGTCTATCAAAGGCATTTCCTCAATGTCAATTATCCCAATTACCTCCTCGATCAGACCCCAACGCTGGAGGTGGTCTGTGCAAACATCAGTGTTATTAGTCATTACATGCCAGGCTGCACTCAAACATTTCCATTTCTTCAGCGAAAACTCACAGCTGGAACGTAGCGCACGTCTGTCGCCTTGCGCGTCTTCTATCGCGCTTTTATCCTGCGATCTCATCGAAATGAGCAGCGAGAATTTGTGTGTGGCTTCGTCTCTGAGACGAGGATGAGATTGAATGGATTTAACTGCATTACGTAGTCATGGTTCAGATCCTGGTGGAAAACGAGAGAGATTTATACCTTCAAACTTGAATGGACCGGATTAATGGTGGCGATTCAGTTTTCACTGTGGGAGTGATTCTTTACCAACATGGTCATCCTAGTGACCTATATTTTCTACAGTAATGTCTAACTCAGAGACCTTTATGGCAGATGTTCAAGAAGATCATGAACATTTAACTGAACATTAATAGGATAGGAGATCCAACATATAGTGCTCTAAGGTTGCGTTTTACTCTGACGGAGTAAAAATCTCTGGACTGGCAACTTTGCAGCTTACTAGTAACACAACAGCCTTGAGATTGGTGCTAATTGGTGGTAACTACACTAAACGGACAAATGTTTGTGAAAACCTGAACATGTGCTTTTTGTACATCCCATTCCACGTTTAGTCCTCATTTCCTGATGTCTTCCGGGAAGGTGTTCCACTAGATTTTGGAGTGTAGTTGTGGAGATTTGTGCTCATTCAGCCACAACTAAGGCGTGAGGTGCAGTCAACAGGGTTGAGGTCAGAGCTCTATAGCAGGCCACTCATGATCTTCCACTCCAACCCATATAAAGCATATCTTTATTAAGAATTCTCATGCTTCAACACATTTGGGTCTCCTAATTCAAGTATTTCGAATCACACATTCTCCTTTATCCGAAGATATGCATACCATTGTGTGCCTTCTTACTGGTTTGCTTCTATTATTCTGCTGGTAAATTCGAGCAGAAACCTCCCACCTTTACACTACCCTCCTCTGCCCTCCTGACGCTTTTCGGCTTCCAACTCCTACGTGGCCTCAATTCCCTGCGCAGCACGCGCACACATTAAAAAGTGCCTTATGTGATTGCTGTATTAAGCTGCCTATTATCTCAGTCTACCGCAGCCTTGAAAAGGTTATTATTTGCTTTTTTCCCCCCCTCCATTTCCCTCTGCCCTCCTCCTGCGTCCTGCAAAAATAAATAAATAAATAAAAAAACCTGCCTCTCTATAAAATCCTAGAAAAACTCCACACTATTTATGATTATACAGAACGAGCAGGACATTCACTTGTTCACCCGAGAGAGAGAGAGAGAGAGAGAGAGAGAGAGAGAGAGAGAGACAGAGAGAGACAGAGAGAGACAGAGAGAGGGAAGAAGGGGAAAAAATGCCTACGCTTTAAACAAGGCATGGAATCCAGATCCAGTGCTTTAGTCGAGCTTTATCTGTAGAGCAGCAGAGCGGCAACGACTCAACAGAGCTGAACTTGAGTGCCAGGGAGGCAGAGGCACTGCATAATCAGGGAGTTGGCTGTCCCTTGTTGCTTGAGGAGAGGAGGAGGAGGGAGAGAGAGAGAGAGAGAGAGAGAGAGCGCATGACACAGACAGACAGACAGTCAGACAGAGGCCTATTTATAGTGGCTTGGAGGGCTTTGGGCTTTCTCTTAATAATCAACAATCCAGATGGGAGAAAGAGGTCAGCCTCAGAGATAGAGAGAGAGAGAAAGAGAAAGAGAGAGAGAGGGATGGGGGAGGGGAAAATTCAAGACCCCACCACAACCCCCTTTACTATCATTCAAAAAGACAGAATGACAGCTTACATTCTCTGAGCAGTCACGACTTGAAAAATATGGCCACCAATCACAGTGGAGGTGGAGTTCAGAGCAGCGAAGTGAAACACCAAGGACAAAGTAACACCCGTGATTAAAAGCCAACGCAAGAGAGGAAAAGCACAATGTTTCAGCATGTAATTGGACTGGGCTCGTTCAAGTGAGCAACCCGTTTCCAATTTGTCCGCTCGCCTTTTATTTAGTTCACCAATGGATCATTAGTGGAGGAGAAGTGAAACCGATCCTGTGTCTTTTGTCAGGCAGAGGAATGCAGGTCGTAGGTCCGAGTGCAAACAGATGGACCAATTATCTATTATAATTTTGCAGAGAAATATATTTAAGGAGATGTGCTTGTAGCTGCTTTTCCTTGCAGGACTGGGTTTATAGTGCAGCCTCACTACTACAGGGTCAAAACCGAGTACCAAAAGTACCAGTGTCTACAGTCATTTGACTGTATTTGTCACTGGTTTTGAGGCATATTTAAGAAAATATCAGCTTTGACAAACTCGCACAATTACAACACAAATTAGGGCCATGCACACACGAAAATCAGTCAACGAAAATGCAGCTTTTTGAAAACGTTCTCCAAAGTGGATCAATATGAAAACACTCGTGTTTCGTTTTTCAAAAAACGAGGACGCGTTTCAGTCAATGCCGCAACGTTTCAAAGACCTGCAAAGTAAACAAACGCCTGGTGGAAATGACGCAGGCCGAAGGGTCTTACGTTTTGCTCGTTCGCAGTGCAGGGATACATACAACCTCTGCAGACCCTCATTGCAGAACAAATCATGAACAACTCCGTCCCATCCCAATCTGATCCACGCCATATTCTTTTTCTGCTTCAAATTTTAAATCAAAAGAGAAAAGATTGTTGTTCACATTTCGTTCATCAAATGCGCCTCAAATAACACACAAATGCAAAGTATACAGATCGTGATATATGAACACCAGCGATATTTAAAAAAGATTGTGCACACTTTGGATATAAAGTCACAGTTGATCCAATACACATAGATCAATTTTTTTCTTATTTTGCCAATGTTGGTCATTTCTGTTACTTTCTTTGGTTTATATGTTATAATTAATTGAAACGATGGAAAATACACCAGTTGGACGAGACACAAAACAAAATAAATAAAAAAAAACACGTCAGTTTTTCTCAGCTTCATTGTTTGTGTGGTACAATATCCAATTAGCTTGAGTTCTAAACCTCGAACATTGTTACACAGTGGTGTAACCATTAGGAAGTGATGATAGGTGCAAATTCATAAACACAAAAAGTCAAAAGACAAAAAAACATGCAACATCTGTCGTCACCTAGAAATATCTCCGCTTCATCAGACTCTTACAGAACGCTGTACAGGCATATCTCATATTAGTTGTACTTCATTTAAAAGAAGTAATTTGGTGAATTGCAGCCGGCTTTTCCTGTCATATCGCTTTAAAGACACCTTGCAGAAAACTGAAAGGAATTTCGGTCTTTAATCAGTGGAGTGAGAGAGAATAAACTGGCATGGGTGCCGAAGAAAAACGCGGATTCCCACCGTTCGAGATGCACCGTCTCATTAACGCTCGCGCTGACTTATAACACCACTTTACGTTTACAACTCGTTCAGCAGATGGTTATTATCCGAAACGACACGCAAGTGAGGTGGAATACAGAGTGGCACCTGGCTGCTGAAAGAGCTGCTAGAAGATTATGATTTTCACCAACTGCCCAATAACAACAATTCAATGAGGCACCGGTTTCTAGCACTCCAAAGTGATCACGCAAAATAAAAAAAAAGGACACGATGATGGAAATAAATAGTGAATCTATAATATCAACATGACACACAGGTACAGGTACACATGCAGTTAGAATATAAAGGTCAATATATTCAAATACTAGCATTTGCCCTTAACCAAAGCAACTTAAATAACTATACTGTTGAGGGTTAAGAGCCTTTGCTCAGGGGCCCAGCAGTGGCAGCTTGGTGGTGCTGGAATCGGAACTTGTGACCTTCTAGTCCACAGTCCAATGCTTCAACCCTTAAGCACCACCAACCGGTCACTGCCATATGTGGTTCTTCCCCAAAATATCTTTGGATACAGTACCATTACATTAACCCCTCACTTAAACTTGGAGAACTAAACCTGTTCCAGCATTACTATGCCTTTGTGCACAAACCCAGCTCCATAAAGATTTGCTTTCGGTTGTAGTGGAAGATCTTGAGCGGCCTGCTAGAGCGCTCTGACCTCAACCCTATTAAACACCTTTGGAATGATCTGGAATGCTGACTGCACCCCAGGACCTCATTACCTCACCTTACCTACACCTTCCAAATCTCTACAAGAACACTCCAAAATCTAGTGAAACATCTTCCCAGAAGAATGGAGGTTATTGTAACAGAAAATAGGGACAAAATGTGTAATGGGATGTTCAAAAAGCACATACCAAACTTATTTTCAATAGTCCACACAATTTTGTCCACATAGTGTCTCAAACTTGAACCTTTATAAAAAAAATAAAAGTAGAAAATTTGAACACAAAAGTAATCAGAGAAAATAGTGAGGACACTATATGAGGCGTGGGTATTTTGACAGGTTTGTCATGTTCTGTAGTGGTTTCTGTTTTCCTCAGTCATCATCATGAACAGCTTGGGAATATCTGACGAGCTTTGAGCGGGAACATTCAGCATTTTTCCACATGCTCAAGCATCTAATGTAAAACACTAAGCCTACATAGGCAAGTGAAATGATTGCACAAATCAGTGACAAGCATCTGAAATCATGTGCACAGTATAAGCCTAATAACTGTGCCCTGTGGATGCCCTCAATTACGCCATTCTGGGCGATTCTGTATCTTACAAATGAACGAAAATAAATTATTGAAGGCTCAGTGAAATTGAGCAGAGAAACCATTTTCACTTCGTTATCTGCCGCCGTGCATTAATGTAGCGGCAAAAAAAAAAAAAAAAAAAAAAAAAAAAAGCAACATCGCAACAAATAAGGGCACGATGTTCCGAGACGGAATAAAGCGATGTGGTACGAGATTAGACGTAACATGCACCAATAACTGCCAAATAAGGTGATGAATTCAATCAATAAGGCATGTCTTTATTGCTCATTATTCACCACCGTTGCCTTGGAAAGACAGAAATAGTCATGTTTCACAACAGGGTATCTCAAACTCTAAGTCTGAATTAGAAGTACGATTTAGGACTAGGAATCAGCTAATAACTAGGGTCCCTGGTGGTCTAGTGGTTAGGATGCGGCGCTCTCACCGCTGCGGCCCGGGGTCGATCCCTGGTCAGGGAACCTACCCCAGCAACTCTTAGTGCCGGTCCCAAGCCCGGATAAATGGGAAGGGTTGCGTAAAGAAGGGCATCCAGCATAAAAACATGTGCCAAATCAAACATGCGGATGGTCCGCTGTGGCGACCCCTAATGGGAGAAGCCAAAAGAAAGTAATCAGCTAATAACTGCATAATTCGCTGATTATATATATATATATATATATATATATATATATATATATATATATATATATATATATATATATATATATATATACACATACATACATACATACATACATACATACATACATACATACATGCATGCATTCAAAGAAACACATTTTCTGAATATCAATACAAATGGTGATCTATATGGGGAGTATACTGTAATAAGTTAATAATTTGACAAATTACAGTATATAATAAATTGAAACAGAGCAATATACAGTACTGCGATATATAAACTATACTGTATGTATGTATGTGGCAGCGGGTGCGTGGACCCGGTTCAAGAGTGAAGGACGTCTCACAAGACGTGTACATCCCAACATATCATACTGCACTTCCACAGCTGCGTTTGCCTGCCGCGCAACATTTTAAGTAGCAATTTTGCAATATCATCGTCAGATCGGAAAATCATAAGTCGAAACATCAAAACTTGGGAATTGTCTGTAGTTTTCACCCTGAACCAGAGTGACTTACAAAAGGTGAGGTGAGTGTCCATTCAGACTGCTAGTGACTCAGCTTGTTTTCACCACCTATTTGCTAGAACAGAGTCTTGAAGCACACCTTCATTATACCCTGAGAGATGGTGGGACCAGTCTTGCAGTGGTTTAGGATCGGAGGATTCATAGTGCACCGGGGCACTGGATTGTTTTTGGGCCTCAACAAAACGAATCTTGGCAATGAGCGAGGTGGAAGAACTTCCAAATATATTTAAATATATAAAGCTTTAGAGAGGGAGAAAAAGCGCCTGAAATGCAAACTATATATAATCTATAATTGACTTCTTCCCAAACAATTAGATGAGCCAAAATCTTGCTAGATCCCTAAGAAAAAATGAACAAAGTGGCATTTAATAAGTAGCAGACCACAGCACTGAAATGCAAATCAGCAGAACACATTCGAGGTTACTCAAAACCTTGCCTAAGACTAGAATGCAAAATTACCTCGTCAGTACCTCGAGTCGATCACGAGACGTAATCCGATGGAAAGTCACTAGTTTGAGGCCTAAAAACCTGTTTGGAGCTGCAAAAAATAGGATTTATTTTTTAAACGTTATGTTAATTTGTGAAAATACTTCAGGCTTGAATAAAATCGCTCTTAAATTGGGTATATTTTACACTTTCACCCAGCAGTCCTGTTCTTCTATTCGATTCCAAGGTTTGGGAAACCCTGAGCTATCCTAACGCTTTGGAATATAGAGCAATTCATACGTTTCTTGCATTTCGGGAAAAGTATGATTCACTCCTATTGATTCAAGGTTATGTACATCCAAAGCCCAGAATGTTCTGGAACTGATGTGCTAAAAATAGCTGCTGTAATTCCTTTGCAAAAGCCCATAGGTAAGAGAAAGTGTACACTTCAGTTATTAAGAGTTTATATTAACTTGGGCTGTAGTTCACATTACAAGGTTAAAAGCAGGACGAAAAATAATACGCAAACTGAGAGCTGACTTTGGACACGATCCTGTACTTCTTTATGAATACAGAACTATACATCATACTGCATATGTATACGCAAAGCCACATGTCATTAGTGACAACCTTGATAGGAAAAAGCAGAGGGTAGAACGCTGCAGAAACTGAACTGAACTACGGATGATCAATTTTTACCTCCTGACTATAATCATAAACAAAGAAGCTGCCAACTGACACTGCAAGCCAATGATCATTTGCACAAATCGTTTTCCTTCTTTTTTTTTTTTTGCACTACTGCAGTGATGGAGTCTTTAACCCCTGCAATTTACTTTAGGATTGTGATCCTTTATGGCATTTATGTGCTGGAGGACTGGAGACATCCACAGTTTGGCGACTTACCTTCTGAAAGATTCATTGTTCTGTGCATCAATTTCTTAATTAGCATATAAGTATGGGGTGGACTTGGCCATTTTTATTAGTGTTGCCCAAAATCTTGTGCTGGATCTTGCGTTGTATTATTTTGTAGTAAACCGAAATCCTAATAAACCCACCATGTGATCCAGATTTTAAATTTTTAAATTTAATTCGTCTTAAAAGACCAGTAAAAATTGTGTGATTAATACAGAAAGTCCTGTTTGACTTTTCAGTTCACATGTAAAAAAAAAAAAATACTGCTAGACATTTTTACTTGTAAGTCTCTGTAATAATGACACACTGATTGTTTATGGGGCAGCAGGTCCATGATAATAAGTTCCTGAAGCACTTTGATAAAGTATTTTATTTCCCTGAAAAATCTAAGATTGAAGCTAATTTCAGAATTACATGGTACATGTATGCCAGCACACTGCTGAGCAGAAAAACCAAACGCATTTACACCAAGAGGCAATTCAACCAATCAAAAATCTATTCTACCTCTTGGCTTGTTTTGAACAGATGGAAGAAACTGGAGAACCCAGATGATCTTTACACGGATACAACGAGAGCATGCAAGTTCTTGTTCTCCGGGTTTTGCAGGAAATTCAGTAAACCGTGTTGGAATCTGGGCCTCCAGAAATGGATTCAGGCGCTCCTGTGAATGCTCCTTTTCATCCCAAGCCAAAGGATCCATTTACAGAGAAGCAAGAGAGACAAAAAGAAGAAAGACAAGCCAAACTTTCAGCTTGAACTCAGACTGCAGTTAGAGAAAGAGACCAACTGACTGGGACTCAAATGTGTCTGTGTGGTAAAGAAAAAAATAAGTTTACTGAACACCACATGCTGTTGCTATTTTTTATTGTTTGCATACTGTTCCAGAGAAAAAAAAAAAAAAAAGAAAAGAAAAGAAAAAACTCGCATCCCAGACTACTTATCACTGTCACTGGAATCCAAACACTAACTGCACTCAGGCTAATTTAAGGATTCTGCAGGGACAGAAGAAAAGATTCACACAGTTTGCCTATGTCCTGAGAGAACACTCTAAAATTGGGTTGTTGGTGAAGAATTCTTAGTAACAAGAAAACAAAATACTGCAATCAACTTTGTGGCCAAATTGCTCATTTCTAGCAAGCATGTACTGTATAATGATTTAATGGAGGCGATGTGTCTAAACATTTAACGCCGTGAACGCTATAGCAATTACTTACACTTGCTAGAGCAAAACAATTTGTAATCTTTCTAATGCAATGCATACTGGACAAGACTTCTTCCTTGTGGTAGACACCTGACAATATGAGCACTTTAAAAATCAATTTCCACATTAAGTCTCCATTTGCTTTTATAATAAGCTCCACTCATCTGGAAAGATGTTCCACTAGATTTTGGAGTGTGCTTTTGGAGATTTGTGGCTCAGGTGATGCGGGAAGTAACGAAGTACAAATAATTTGTTACTGTACTTTAGATTTATCTGGTATCATAACTTTTTACTTTCACTCATTAAATCTTTACACAAATATCTGTACTTCCTACTTCTTACATTTTCAAAACAGGCTCGTTACTTTAGTTTTAATCTATCTGGTGAAATGATCAATATTGTTTTTTCTCATTGCGTGTCGTTTTCAGCCCATCAACCTGTTTCCTGTCAGTGTGGCTTTTTCAATCTACTGCTGGTGTATCATTTCCTGGCTCTCGCACACCACAGACGTAGACTAGTTTACAAAGTTAAAAATGAACAAGGCAGAAGGCAACAAGAATTAAGACTAACGTGGATGAGACAGAGAAAGTCAGCGATGTAAACATGACTGAAAAGAGAGACATTCCTGATCACCTGATCATTATCTTCTCTGCTTATGTTCTATATGGTGGTTGTTCAACCTGGATACATACTCAATACCCAATATAGAGCATGAAGACAAAATATTCACTTGAAGACAAAATGAAGACAAAATATTACTTATTATTTTTAAATAACTTACCGTAATTTCCAGACTATAAAGCACACCCATATATAAGCCACACCCACTGAATTTGACAAAGATTTTTATTTTGAACATAAATAAGCCGCACCTGTCTATAAGCCTGTCTACACTGAAACTAATGAACTTTACACAGGCTTTAACGAAAGACAGTAACTGTTACACGGTGTAACGAGTGAAATATGTTGTGGCTCCATTAAGAGCAGAGCGACATTTTGGGAATAGCCTGCCGCCACATTTTTCCGCTATTACTGCAAGTGTGCAAGGCCGAGGAATATATCCTTATTATTTTCTGATGCTCATTTCTAAGTTTCTTTGACTAACCCGTAACGCTGTTGCCAAGAAAAATAAAAAAAGCACGAGTTTTGGAAACCTGTCTGTGCTTATATGATTTCTGTTGCAACTGGAGTTAGCGAGCTCTCCCTTCACCCAGACTCAACGCGTTACAACGGCTTGTATCTAAACAGTAGCCTACCAAGAAAGTAATTGCTCACTGTCTTCCTCCTTCCTTTCACAATTATTTCTCTTGGGAGTTTTTCTTTTGGCATCGCCATGCGTTAAAAAAAAAACGTTTATTTAGATTAAGGTTGTTTTATGTCTGTGAATAGAGATGACAGAGACGGCAGAGTGTGCCCCCTGTTTCTTTTCTTTATTTTATAAAACGCAGCATTTTGTTGTTATTATAAGTGTGTACAAATAAAAGTAGACCCGTTACAGATTCAAATGATGTATTGCTCTTATCTGTACGATCCAAAAAACACAGAATAATTCAAGTTCGCTTGGGCGTTATGAGGGAAAAAATGCTGCCAAATGCACCGCCGCGTTTATCGACCCCAGAGGGTTCATTGTGTGCATCGTGGTTAATTTTGGTGCTGAATTTAGACTTGCCGCATCAATAAAACAAATATTTACTGATTAAAAATAAGTTTTGACTGGAGTTTATAATTACACATTATAAGCACACTAGAAATGATCAAACTAGCTCTTGGCAGGTAACGTCTATTCTGGACTGGGCAAATATAGAGGTGTGTGTATTAGCGTTGCAAAGGAGTGGTAAATTTCCAAAAACTTTCTATGGGAACTTCATCTGAGGAATTTTGGAAAAATTCCAAGTAGGAAAATTACCAGGAATTTATAGGAATTTTTGGGAATTAATTAGAAATTTGTTAAAAATGTTTATAGACTATTATATACAAAGAAATTTCAACATTATGTTTGGCCATAAGCTGACATGCATGCAAAATAATGCAGATTTGAAAATAAATTTAATTTAAAAATTTTTCCAACTACATTTAAGTTCACTGTTATTGGCTAACCTGCAATTTTGTAAATTCCCAGTTTATTCCCATTAATTCCAGTTAATTCCCAGTGAAAGATGCCAGGCTTGAAAATTCACAGAATTTTACAATCCTAGTGTGCATGTGTGTGTGTCCATTCTACATCAACTCTGTTCGAAGTGGAGGCAGCGGAAACCGAGCCGAACCACAATAACAGTCGATCTCATGTTGTTGAATGTTGAAACTAAGTGGAGTAGCGGAAAAATTTCCTGGAGTGCTTTCCATTTGGTTCTACTCAAAATCTCGGGAGGAGTTCGGAAAGCTGCTCTCATGGAAAAGAGTGGTCGGAATGCCAGCTATGTGGCTGTGCTACCATATTGGAAGAAAGAAAGAAAAGCTGTGGGGCCATGGTACTTTGTGTTTCCTGTTAGAATACACCTGATCTGGCTCAATTCAATCAACAGCTGTGTTTTTGAACAAGGTATTGGTACAGTGCTGCAGACCTTCGGTGCTGAGGAATTTAAAGCTTTAGGGCAAGTCGGGTTTGTGATTCAATTATAGCGCTAAATCCATAAAACCGAAATAGCGGCACATGTATAGTATTACAGGATTAACCACAAACACTGTCGGTATGTAATAAAGATAAATCTTTCTCACAAGGGCTGTGACGGATGAGATGCAGGAACGCCATGAACGAGGTAAAAGGTGCCGCTGCTAGGTTTATTAAAAGACTGAGAAATACTCACTTTCTCTGCACAAAAAAAAAAAAAAAAAGAAAGAAAAAAAAAATAGTACTTTCATTAGTCAAGCTTACATTTTTTACTTGGCCAGAGACTTTTGAAAATAATTAGAAAAGTGTGGAGAGCTTAAAAAGACATGTTTCGTCTCATCCCCAGAGATTTGGTGCGATGTTGAAATGTTGAAAAAAAGAAAGAAAAAAAAAAAAAGGTTGTTCAGTGTCTGTTCAATAAAGGTTTATAAAAAGTCTTTACACGTTTGATACCCGAACCAACACACTGCTTCAAAATAGCTCATGATGGAGCCTCAGGAAGAAAACGAATAAATTAATATACGAGATGCTTTCAAGTCAAACTGGGAAACTTTTGAGTTCAAA
This sequence comes from Silurus aristotelis, assembly GCF_946808225.1. Taxonomy (NCBI): domain Eukaryota; kingdom Metazoa; phylum Chordata; class Actinopteri; order Siluriformes; family Siluridae; genus Silurus; species Silurus aristotelis. Next base: position 24,537,789 of record NC_139580.1, read on the forward strand.
ACATACAATTCTAAGGAGTGGAAACTGCAATTATTTCTCAACCTGCTCCCCTGCTATATTTATACACTCATCCCGGCGATTAACTAATGACTGGAAAGATTCGGCATGGAAAAATTTGTCAGTATTCCTAAACTATCCCTGGACAGCCTGCTCGTTTTTATTAAACGTGATTTACTGCGGCTATATTACGTTCTAATGCTTGTTTTCAATGTTTGTATATTTAATTTCTGCTTATATATATATATATATATATATATATATATATATAGATTGTGTACAATTAAAAGCAGGAATTAACTCACTCACTCATCACGAAATCTCAAAAACCACTGAACGGATTGCAATGAAATTTGGAACATACCTTCCTCTTGGGTCGTAGGTGCTCAATAAGAAAGGGTTTTGAAAAATTCGCCCTGGATCGCGGCTAACTCGCGAAAAACGCGATTTCTCACGCATTGTAAACTCTTCGAAATAACAGTACGGATCCTAATGAAACTTACTACATTGTTTCTTATTACATGTTAGATGCACGATAAAAATTCTTTTCAAAGTAGTTTGCCCTGTATCGGTGCTACAAAGGGGCAGTACGTTATTTGTTGACGTTACGTTCTGATCTCTGATCATCCAGTCCTCCTCAGTGCTTACTTCTTATTGCCATATTGCTTAGCGTTCTGCCTTCCGTAGCGAAGCACGGGTACTTTCAGCTAGTTAATTAAATATTCTAGATGTTTATCTTCACAACTGAACAAAATGTCTTAAATCTTTTGGTCAAAACCAAATTGTCATCTGCAATTATCATTTAAAACAATACAAATGTTGACTTACACAAATTGCTTCACCTTGCACACTTTTTTTTTTTTTTGTTTGTTTTTGAACAGAAAAAACCTCAGCATAAGTGAATTTGTTCAAAGGAGAAATCCCCAAAACAAGCAACTGTTTTGAGCTTTAAAACGTCCAAATTAAAGATAGTGATTTTTGCATTAAAGTACACATTTCTACATAAACATCTTGAATTTTTTACATAAATACCTTGAATCATTATAACTATATAGCTATACAAAGCAAAACATCTAATTAAAAAAGAAATTTTTTTTCAAATCTGATTAATAGAAAGATAATCGTCCGATTAATAGATTATTAAAATAATCGCTAGTGTGTGTAAATAGTTCAATAAATAAATATATAAAACACACACACTCCTCCAAAGTCAAATCCTTCAGTCATCACACAGCACAGACGGATTTCATTTACTTAATTTAGACAACATGATAGACATTAGAAATTTTTACTGCTGTTCAAAGGAATTTTTGTTGCCATTGGCAACCGGCTCACTTTGTCCCAGTTGTTCCTTCCTCGGACCTCAGAGTCACAGTTGCAATCTCTCGGTTCTGTAATTTTATTTAACTATTTTAATGACATTCAAGCCTCCCAACCGTTCACGTCTTATTTTAATGGCTGCTGTTGTCATGGTGACAGCATGGATCTTGGTTTCCGGCCAGCAGCATTTTTTTTTTTTTTTTTTTTTGCTAGTGGAAGATTCAATTCAGTCAAGTATAGGCTCTTTTATAGTGGAGGAAAAAAAGGGAGTCTACGGGGTTGGCAAAACAAGGCAGAGACAAAATACGAGCAGCGGCTTTACTGATCTGACAAGCTTCTGTTCCGCAACAACACAAGAAAACATTCCCCATCCCTCACTTAGAGGTCTCGGGAATCGGAGGATATTTTAAACCGTCTTCAACAGTCCCCTGAAGACTTGCTGTGAAACATAATGCTCAACAGAACACAGCTGAGTGCCGGGCTGGAGGCTGCTCCTGCATGGTGCTTGCATTCCATTTAATCATGGGTGGGGTCTCTTTTTTTCTCTCTCCAAACAATGGGCTGATGGAGTCGCTACAGACGGATGGTGGAGTATATGGTGTGGTGGTGTAAGCAGAGCTGTTTGGTTGATGGCTTCTAGGAAACAGAATTGCAGGGCTGCATGCCAGAAGCTCTCTTAGGCACTGGAATGTCAGCAGGTCCCATAGTGAAGAACACAAGGTTCACTGTGTGTGTCCCCTGAACTGCTACAGACGAAAGGAGGCCTGTGTCCTTCCTTATACGAATGAAAAAGAGGCATGCACAGAAACAGGCTGCCACATTTCAACCAAATCCTTTTTAGTAACATTTACATTTATGGCATTTGTCAGATGCACTTATGCAGAGCGACTCACATGTATCGCATTCATACAACTGTTATGGATGCAGCTATGGGAGTTACGGGCCTTGCTTAGGGGCACAGGAGTGGCAGTTTGGTGTGGCTGAGATCTGAACTTCTGACATTCAGATCCAAAGTCCAATGCCTAAACCACTAAGGCTCCAGCTACACTTATCCGGATAAATTTGAAAACGGCGCTTTCGTCTAAAAACGCTCTGCGTCCCTGTATTGTGCATGAGCAAAACGTAAGACGCTTCCACCTGCGTCGTTTACGCCTGGCATTTATTTACTTTCCGGCTCGTTGAAACACCACGACAATGATGCCATAGGGGCTTTTTTTGTTAAAAATGCGTCCTAGTTTTCTAAAGCCTCCGTTTTTACAGTGATGCATAAACAAAAGTTTTCAGTTTTGCTAACTTGAGAGCGTTTTCACAAATTAGCTTAAAGAAAACGGCGTCTCAGTGTGGACGGAAGGCCAAAACGCAGAGAAAATAATGCGTGTACATATGAAAACATATTAGTGTGGACATGGCCTAAGCTGCCACCTCTCCCACGCACACACCCACACACTGAAAGTCTACCTTCTATGCATTGTTTCCCCATGTAAATTATATTAAAAGTAAAAATTTTAGCAAATTTCTCCATTTACGTTTCTCTCTTTCACTGTGATGGAGAGCCAGTGTTTTGCAAAAATCTGGAAACAGATAAAGTCTGTGAAGTCATATCTAGGCAGCGACAGGATAGTGCGTCCCTCTGGAGCAGCAAAAGCATCAAAGGTTCATGTTTTCGGCTCAACACACTCGGGTGAAAGGTGGCAGTGCAGGAACAAGCAGGTTTGTGGAGACCCTGACATACGGGACAGATAAACCCTGAACTGAAGACACATTCCACACTGCAGCAGTCATAGGGAGCAACTTCTCAAACACAAAAGCCGTTCACAGCCAGCCAGAAAGGTTTAAACCTACCGAGTGAGTGAGAGGCCACACGGGCTTTAAACAAACACCTCATAAATCTCACCCTCCTCCTGCTCGGCTTTTAAAAGCCCTGTTTGCGCAATTAGTCAGAGCTCCAACAACAGGCAGAAGGAGCAAAAGAGCAAAAGCTGACAGTTATCAATTAGACGAGAAGAGAGGGATTAGGATTACAATCATCATTATCAAGAGAGTTCTCCTTTCAGATTTGGCTTTCTCGCACAAACCGTTCGCTTTTATGCGACACAAGTTCAAATGCCAGAGAAAGACAAGACACAACAAGGTGACATTCAAAAACAAAAAGCTTTAACACAGACAAAACACAAAGCCAGAGAACACAAACAGCGGACGCTCCTAAAGCAGGGAAAATAAAAAACGTGTCACAACAGAGGGACTAAAGAATAACAAGAATGATAGTTAATCATACCGGGTTAATATTCCCACAGAGAACGGAAGAAACCATGCGCAAGACTTGTGCCATGTGACAGATGATCCCACCATAAGAGAAAAAAAAGCCCTCAGAGCCGTACTATGTTACCCTGCATGGAAAAGCCAAAGCTGATGAATTTACCATTCGCTCTAAACGCACTGGCCTGTCAGCTTTTCCATGGGCACTTTGTCAAATGCCAAAGAACTTCAATCTGCAACACGGTGCCAAATTTAGCTTAGTGCTTTTAAAGCACAAACACTTAGCCTGTCAATCTGTCATCCTGTTAACACAGACTAAGAGACTCAAACAGCTGCTACACAGTAGATACAAAGAAAGGCAAGTATCCACATATGAAAAAAATAAAAAATAAACAAAATAAATAAACAAAAAAAATAAAGCAGAATACATTAAGTTTCCTCTCACACCTAGATGAACTTTTCTGAGGTACTTAAGTTTCAGTCTCGCCAGCAGAGCGGCGTAAGTAGAAACAGCGAGCCTTCAAAAAGACTAATCGGAGATGGCACCTGGTTTTAAACATTTATACCTGATGCATTTTTAACTGCCAATACAAAATAAGCATGACTTCCTTGTTTTCTCACTACCCTCATCCAACCTGACAAAAACGTGCGCGCACACACACACACACACACACACACACACACACACACACACACACACACACACACACACACACACACACACACACACACACACACACATCCATAACCCAGTGACGGCTACGACCTGTAATCCTGTACACCTAACAGGGGGCTTCTTGCTTTCCCTGTCACCTATGCTAAAACTGGAAAGCACACCTGTCACAGCGATCCAGCCCTAAAAAGCTGTTTCCAAAGTTCCGTTCTTCTTTCTCTCAGCGCTGTTCGTCCACGAACACCATTCTCTTCCCACAGTGCGATTCCCTCATTAAAAGAGTCTCGCCGCCCACATGGACCTCAGCCGAGTGACACAAGCTGACCAAATGAGATGCCTGCTAACCTGTCATTGTGTGCCCTCGAGCTGTCTGTTCGTTTTCTCCAGGATTCCCCTAGCCTCCAAACTATACAGCTAAAACTATGTCTATAACCATATGCGTTTTTTTTCCCCAAACTGTTACCACAGAAGCAGGAAGCGCACAATTGTTTAGGATGTGTTTGTATGCTGTACAGTTTCCTTTCATTGCAACTAAGACACCTAAAACCTGTTCTAGCATCACAATGCCCCTGTGTACAAGCTCCATGTAAATTTGGAGTGTAAGAACTCCTCCACAGAGCCCTGACCTAAACCCCACTGAGAACACCAAACACATGGGATAAACTAGAACAATTTCACCCCAGACCACCCTCACAACAAAACATCACACAAACTCTTAAAGCTGAAGGAACACAAATACCCATAACCCTACTGCAAAATCTATTTGAAAGTCTTCCCAGAACAGTGGAGGGTATTAACTCTACATATAATAACAGCCCACTAATACATATTTAAAGGCTGTCAAAATGAACACGTCACTAAAGCGCTAACGCAAATTAATTTTAACGTCCCTCATTTTATTAAGGCTGCGACCAACGGTTATTTTGTTAGTCGATTCTTCGATTAATCGATCGATCAGATAACTATTTAATTCTAGTTCGATGTTTTGCTTATTATAAGTATACAAAACTCTAATTCATGGTATTTATGTATAAAGTTGTACTTATAATACATTAATATTACAATGTAATAGTAAACAATAATACATTGTTTTGAAAATCAATTAAAAAAATTAGATATTTTGTTCATTTGTGAAGATATAATCATCTAGTATATATACTCAATTTAACTTTGTATATTAATTAAATGATATATGCATATATGAAATAAACAAAGAACGAAAACAAGCATTTGAACGTAGTAAAGCCGCAGTAAATCGCGGCCGAAAAACATAAGTTAACTGTTGTAGCAGACAATTGCTGTAAAAAGAGAATGGAACGGAGAAACTCAGCAAGCTAACAGGCATGATTCAATTAAATAAATAAATAAATAAATAAATAAATAAGTACAATTGCATAATCATTCGCTGAAAACCACGACAGTGACTACAAATGTAATCGTTTACTGCTGCTTTTAGATTTAGTGTTTGTTCACACCGTTTTAATTGAATCCATCACTATGTTGCGAGTTAACTGATGCTCGCGAGTACTGACGGAACAGATCCAGTGTGACTGTCCCAAAGTTACAAACAAACAGTTTACACAGTAGCACTTCATTAAACTATAACATTTTCAAATGATGAGGATTCTACAGTTTTTGGTTATCGTGCTGATGTTTCGTGACACCAGTGTGTTTTCACTGTGGTACTTCCAAGACCACACAAGCTCTGCTTTGCATAACTTCCAGGTACAGTTTTCTTTGCGTTTCAGTTGATTTTAATATAAAATCCTTCAAAGACTTGGATGAGTTGGGACGAACAATTTTTCCGGCAATTAATCACTTTCAATACCAACATCGTCAATATCACAACGAGATCACTATGACTTTGATACTGGACTTTGATCAATTTATATAAAACTTATTAACATTAGTATCTGTTACCTTTTCTTCTTTGACTCCTGCTGATGCAGCGATCCCAAGATATATAACAACAAATTGCTGACTAGGAACTGCAGAAAAAAAGGTCCTATTAACGTTAAATAAATATTAAACTCCCAGGTAGGATCGATATTTTAATGCGACAATTAATTCTCTCTAGCATCCATCCATCCCCAGTAATAGTACTTATGAATAAAATTAAATGTCTACACACGATGAAGCTCTTACATATGAATTCTCTAACATCATGGGTTGTGTCCTGGCACTAGCCCAGAATTCGCCTACAAGAGTATGTTTCTGTGCACGAACTCGAAATAGCTGCGATTATTACACATCCATCGTGACTCCGAGTGGCTGCTAATGCTAATCTGTGGTTTGTTTGGGCAGCGGTTATCCGGTGAGCTGAGCTAATCATCAAACTCTTTATTAGCTTAAATTACACGTTTCGCCCTGGGTCGAAATTGATGACAAGGAACGCTTGTTAATTATCCTCCAGCAGAAACACGAGTGTCTTAAGCCTTTTCCTTAAATGCTTAAACAGATTTTTTGCTGACAGGAACTATTAAACGCGTCACGACGCATCACATCACCTTAGAGTCTAGATTCTGAGAACATCACTCTTGTAGTATCTTTTGGACTCGAGCCACTTTCGCTCGGGCCTTAAAAAAACGAGCCTGAGAGGAAAGTAATTTTGCTTTCTTTCTGGTTGGTCGGTACAAGCTTCTCCGGTGTGGCGTTTGAATCGCTAATTGTGTAGCTTAAATATGTACCATGAGTTTGTAAAGTCACTTCAGGTTTTTACAGACATAGTTATTTTGCTAAATGTAGTATGAGCTAAAATTTAGACACAGGGTCCAAAGAGCCAGAAAACAAACTAGAACCTCTGCAGGGCAGCTTGGGGGGAAAATATCCTTTTTTTGTGTTCTATTTGTTATAAAAATGCTACAAGGTAAATCCCACACACCTAAAGGGCTACAAGAATCACTTATCTAAAAGACTACATTGCCTTCATGTCGCACCCTGGTGCGAATCTTCGCCCTGGGCTACAGTGACTGCACTCTCACTGGGAATGTGGAGAGTTAAAAAAAAAAAAAAAAAAAAGCATTACTGTATATGTACAGATACACACACAAGTTATCACAATGTTCACCAGAGCAGATTTCTTCTGAATAACCAAGCTAGCAGTCTGGGAAAAGGTACATCATTCCTGTACTTGAGTGAAAATGTTTTTATACTTCTACTTGCCTGTGAATGTAGTTAAGCATTAGAAGTTATAGTACAGATTTACATTATGTGGACAAAAGATTAGCATGTTTTTTGAACATCTCATTTCACATTCAGTCCCAATTTACTTTTATAAAAACTTCCACTCTTATGGGAAGATGTTCCAGTAGATTTTGGAGTATGCTTGTGAAGATCTGTTTACATTCAGCTACAAGGGCATGAATAAAGCCAGGTACTGATCTGTGAGGAGTGAGGCATTGATAGGGTGAGGAGGCCTGATGTGCAGTCAATAGAGTTTAACAGGGTTGAGGTCAGAGTTCTATAGCAGGCCACTCAAGATCTTCCATTTCAAATGGATGTAAAGCATATCTTCATGGAGCTGGCTTTGTGCGCACTGGCATGTTGGAACAGGTTTAGGTCTCCTAGTTTAAGTGGAGGGAAAATTTGATAGCACAATATTCACAATATTCACAGACATCCCACACAGCCATTGTGTGCCTCCATGTTTGTGGTAACAGTGAAGAAGAGCCACAAATGGAGGGAAAAGTTAAGTGTCCCAATACTTTAGTCCAAATACTGAATGGAAAGAAGGGGAAAGGTTGAAAAATCTTTAGAAAATTAATTTCCCAATATGTAAATATTTTTTTAATTTTAAATATAAAAAAAAAAAAAGTCATTCAGAAATATCCGTTCAAAAAAGCGTACCTGGCGCAGTTCACGTTTATTATCTCTCTAGTGAAACACAACAGGCCTCTAAGAGAACAACATCTGGATACGCGCTACGACGATTGCGCTCGTTCCTAAAATACACAAGGTTCGCCGCGTACCTGTTTAACGCCTGCCATGAGAGTTGTGATTTTCTGTACCTGCCATTGTTTGTCTTCTGTCTAGCCAGCCATCGAACATGTCGGCTCTGTCTCATTTCAACTACAGCCAGGACGGCACGGGGCGTTCCCCGGTCTGCATGCTGAGCTTAAAATACCCCTAAGGCTAAGTTCAGAGTGTGAGTAAATTTAACAGTTGGTCCGTTCTGACTGTAGCACTGTGTACATGCCATGAGAGGGGGGGAGGAGTTGTGAGATGGAATGAAAGGATAAAAAGGATGGGGCGGGTTGATTCGTGTAAACAAAAGAAGATTTATGGTGGCGAGCGAAGAGAGAAAAAAGCTCAGCGTTCTTCAATGAGCACTGGATAAGGGACGTGGGGACCCGAGGGCTGATCGAGTACAACCTCTGCGCTGTGGGAGAGCAGAGGAGAGCATGAGAGCTAAAGTGAGGACACATTCCAGGAAAGGTTCAGCCACCCCCCCTCCCCCCTCCTCCTAACTGGGAAAGCTTTGTTCTAATGGAGCGCAGGCTTCCTGGCCTCACTGAACTCAAACGATTTCGCTGGGAAAAAGGAGAGCGTTAAACCGGTTCGCTTTGATTAGCGACCAGGGCTGAAATAGGAGTCACGACTAGGAACTCTGTTCGAGATTCTTCAGACGGTTTAGTAATGAATAACATGCTTATTAAATTCCTGCGTTGCTCCAGAGGACTGTGGCGGCTGCACTTTTTCCGGCCGGATGTTTCTAAATGACTCATTGGCATTGTTTTGGGTTTTTTTTTCAAAAAAAAAAAAAAATACTTTTATTAAATTAATTTCTACAATTCTTTGAAACAATTTTCCCTTCAGTTAAAAGACTCTATATGGACAAATATTGGGACAACAGACCTTTCCAGCCATATGTGGTTCTTCCCCAAATTGTTACCATACAGTTGAAGGCACACAACTGCATCTTTGGATGCGATATACAGATGCTCCCCACTTTACGAACTTTCGCGAATACGAATAAACCTGTCCTCAAACTGAAATTTGTTCGAAGTCGAAAAAAAAGAAAAACAGAGGAAAGCCGGCGCAAACGAGTGATTCGTATATTTTATTGTTTATTCTGCAGTATTTTCCAGTTGCATCTCTTACATTATTAGGAGATATGTGAACACAGTAAACACTTACGCACAAAATTATGGAACGAACGGCCATTTGGAAAGTAACTCGTAAGGTGGGGAGCGTCTGTATATGCATTTTTCCTTCATTTCCCTTTACATAACCTGTCCTTGCATGGCAATGTCCCTGTGCACAAAGCCAGCTCCATGAAGATATGCTTTACATGGGTTCTAGTGGCGGATCTCTTTCTTCAACCCTACTGAACAACCTTTGGGATGAACTGAAACGCTGACTGCACCCCAGGCCTCCTCACCTCACCTACATCAGTACCTGACTTTACTTACACCCTTGTGGCTGAATGAGCACAAATCTCCACAATCACACTTCAAAATCTAGTGAAACATCTTTCCAGAGGAGTGGAGGGTATTGTAACAAATTGGGACAATGAATTTTATGGTCAGAATCAAACTATCCAACTCATATATTCACTAATCACGCTTGAGAATGTAATATCCAATACATCATGACAAACGTTTGTGTAAGCCAAATCGGTTTCTCCACACTATAAGACATGATGAGGGATCTGGGTCATGTTGAAAGCAGGTCACTCGCAGCTTTCCGTTGTTCCTAATCCTTTTCTACCTGAGTTACGCAAAGGGATTTCTCTTGAATCAAATTGCATGAAGGAATACAACTTGAGATCAGGATTTTGATGTGCTTACAAGCTTGAGTGTCAAGTCAAGAAGCTTTTATTGTCATTTCAACCATATATAGCTAACGCAGTACACAGTGAAA
>NC_139580.1:24552896-24560396 GCF_946808225.1 Silurus aristotelis
GTCGAGCCCCCGAACATTTCACGATAAACAGATTACCCCTGGGAAACCATTTCTCCGAATAATTAAGTCTGTGGAAATATGAGAGAAATGGAATCGAGGCTTTGCGAGTCCACAAGGACAAGCTGGAAAGGTGAAAAATAGTTGGGTCTATCGGTTATCTGGTTCCTTTCAGCGATGACGGAGAGCATGCTTGTGCCTGTTCCAGATGACTGGAGGAAAAACACAATACTGTTTTGGGGGAAGACAAAGCCTACCAGCTAATGATTTGACAAAATGGTTAAACACTTTTTGCATTGTGTCTACGTACGCCTGAGTAATCCCCATCACAATCACAATATGAGGGGGGGAAAAAAAGCGTCTGTGAGATATCACCCCTGTCCTTTAAAAGCACGAGACACTGAAACTGAGGCATTATAGCATCCCGGACCTTTCACTCAGCTTAATCTGGTAAGGCATTATTCACTGCCACTTGGCAAATCCAACACAGTGTACACAATGCTTGCTAATTCCCCTGTTTGAGCTAGCAACGAGGACTAGCGGGGTGTGGATTAGCGCCAGCTCGCTTTAAGTCGAGCTGGGAGCCAGATGTTGGACAGTTAAACATTTCCACACACGAAGCACCTTCAGTGGTTTGACGAGCATTTCCTGGATTGCTGTCCAGGCTTCACTATAAAGCGAGCAACACCCGTCAATCAGCAGTACAAAGCATGAGCTCGGGATTCGGTCTGCTTGGGGCTTAATGGTTAATGTCCAGCGTGAACTATGGATCGGAGGGTTTGGTTAGAATGTTCCACAACTGGTCAACATGGATTTAAAAATAGCATACGTGATGTTTTTACCATCGTTTCTAAGACCAGGGAACAGAGTGCACTTCATCACAGAGAAATGTCTTTACGCAAACAAAACGGAGACAGATAAAAGGTTTGTATTTCGTAAGATAAAAATAAATATTAACATCGCCAGAGCGTGCGTTCTAAATACAACAATGCATATTCACAAAGAGGTTTATAGCAAGCACTTTATTAGTATATTTATAACCCAATATCTTAGACAGACTGGGATCTCTCATTTCCTGTTTTTTTTTTTTTTTTTTTTTTTTTTTTTTTTTTTTTTTTAAGAATGTATTGCTAACTATTTTATTAACTTGATTTAAAACTTTTTTTAATACTTTAAATTACTTTTTATTATTATTATTTTACCTCAGACACGTAATGGGGAGAAAAAAAAAAACACCACCTCTTAACAGATTCATGCATGACTTTGAAGTGTCTCAAGATATCTCACATAAGCAACATTTCGATTTTCAAAATCGAACCAAAAAAATCCATTTGCTACAATCCAGATGCCACTGATGGAGATGGTAAACGTCAAGGGTTTTAATGTTTAAAAAAAAGAAAAAGAAAAAAAGGAAAGAAAAAAATTTGGCAGATCCCTGAACTATTCATCCGTGCTCTCAATCATCCACCAGCTCATTTTAAAGGAAACAGCTACCACTTAAAGAATTGCACGCACTTCAATGGCTTCCATTCAAAAAGAAGCTTAGGCCTAGCAACCAATATGGGGGCTTGTTTACAATCTGGAAATCCTGTAGCATTAGTTTGAGTTCACGGTTAAAAAAAAACATTCTGAAGAGTTCGATTTGTTTAGATATATGCTTTAAGGTTCTCATGTATATACACTCTTGAGCGCAAACATTGCTTTAAATAAGCTTTACATAATCTTGACAACAAATCACTGATCAGGAAATAAGCAGGAAATCCTGTAGATCTCTCCCTGCTCTATGAATCCTGCTTCCTTAATGAGCTCCTTCTGAAGACCTCTATGGACTGCATCAGGTGTGACAGATACCCGAATAATGACTAACATTTTAGTCAAAATTAAACATCCGTTAATTTACATTACATTGTCAAAACACTTGACATTACCAAACGGCCCCTGTGCACAAAGCCAGCTCCGTGAAGATATGCTTTACATGGGTTGGAGTGTAAGGTCTTGAGTGGTCCACTGTAGAGCTCTGACTTCAACCCTACGAAACCACTTTGGGATGAATTGGAATGGTGACTTCCCCCAGGTGTCCTTACCTACATCAGTACCTGACTTGATTGATGCACTTGGAGCTGAATGAGCACAAGTCACCACAAGCACACTCCAAAATCTAGTGCGTATAATCCAGTCTTCCCAGAAGAGTGGTGGTTATTAAAACAGAAAATTGGGATTCAGGAATGCCTTTGTTTCATTCTTGCTCATGTTCTGACCAATGATTTTTTTCCATAAAAGCTTCACATTTACTAACACGCATTTGCGCTAAGAAACAAACAAGACGTTTCCTCAGACACAGTATTTACCCCCTTAATGAGGAAAAAACGAAATGTTTTCATTTTAACCTCAGTCTGAACGCCACATCGCCACCCAATGTAAAGCTGTGTTCCACAGATAAGAAACAGCACCGAGCATGAAAGGTCTTTTTCTGACTGGAAAATGTGCACGTGTGCCGAGAAGCCCAACGTGACCCAAAGCGCCACACGTTCCAGCACGGCTTGAGTGAGATTTATGTGGGGAGGGTCCTGACAACTCACTCCGATGTTGCTGTGTCATGAGACACAGAAACCGTAAACCGAGTTCGGAGAGGGCTCAGATCTGGTTTGAGTCCGTCACTCGTCACCCACCACTCATAACTTTAGAGTTTATTTGATTCAAAAGCATTACAAAGAAATGATTTCTTCTTCCACGCTACCTCTAAAACCCTTGTCCTTCATCTAGGAATGTTCTGGAAGCGAACAGAGGTGAAAAGAGAATGCTAGTTGTAAGAACGTTTTTGCTCAAAATGACATTCCTCACTATTGACCATTCAGCTGGACAACAGGCTGGAATTTCCACACACACATGGCTTCAGGATGAGAGTTACACCAGACCTCTCAATCACAGGCGACCTATATTTAGGCTTGAGCATTACGTTATTAGACAGCGCAGCTTCAGGTTGTCAAGAGCTGGCGCGCAGGAGAGCCACATCATTATTAAAACACGCGCATGGAAAGAAAAGCAGCAAAGAGTTCTAAACATGGAACAGAAAAGTCAAACAGAGTAAGGCACGGCCGTGTCCAACGCCCTCAAGTCGGGTTTCGTTTAGGACGTCCTCTCTTCGCACCTTATTCGAATCGTCTGTGAAAAGCGAATGGAGAAGAATGACAGCAACACAAGATTTCAGCAGATCTCGATGAAGGGAACAGGTTTGGGGAGCCAAAAAGCAAATTCAGGCTTAACTGCAGATCATACACCGAGAAAGCCTTGGCTAGGGCTCCAGATCCTTCGAATTCCCTTCATAAACAAATCTTGAAACTTGGCAGCGAGTACAGAGAAAGGAAAAAAAATAATCACTAAAAGCTCAGAGCATGACTAGAGCAGAAAAAAAAGCAGCAAACAACAAAACGGTTAAAAAAAAAAAAATCAAACAGGGATTTTTTTTGTATGTGCGTTTGGTAAAATGGCTTCACATTGCACATGTAACTGGTTTTAACACGATCCCAGCATGGGGCACGGTTGACGGATTAAGTCTTTACTATAAACTGTCAAGGACTACTCCACATCTGAAAAACAGCTGGCGATCTTCCTGGAAGACATCTGAAGCTCGTCCTCATATTGGCGTGAGCGTTTGTCATTTTACGATCCGTCGTCATTCAGAAATTTATTAGGGGGATATCTTCGCGGAGTGACTTCTGCTAAAGCGAGAAAGGGGATTGCGTGGGACTTTCCAGTGACAGACAAGCAACAGGAGCCACTGTAACTAGTGCGATAGTAGAAGATTCAATTCCAAGAATGATTGAGGTATACTGAGGAACCCTGGACACACCGAGTACACACGCTTATATATTAGGCGTGTAACGGTACACATATTCGTACCGAAAGCGGTGCACATGTGCGCCAAATGCAATCCTTTATGTTCCTTGTGCGGAACATAGTTACAATCCGAGTTCCTCACGAACATATTAGGTGACGGCCCGTAAGTTTGTTTAATCTCCGCCGCTAAACGTTACGCGTTTTGCATTTTCTGTACAACTTCAATTACAAATTCTGCATATTGAGGGGGTAAATTAATGAAAGAATGAATGAATGAAGAATGGAATTAACTAATTTATGAAAAAGTAGATTGAACGAAAGAATAAATAACCATCGTGTGTTTCTCAAACGCAGACATTTGTTAAGGTATGCAGAAATACGTAGAACAGTTAAGTAGAACATCTTTAGAAAATAAAAACAACAACAATACACGTTTTGTACAAATCTGTATAAACCTAATGGGGTCTAACAAATGTCAACTTTCCCATTTATTGAATTTTATCTAATAAATTTAATTTGTGCCTATTTAATTGATTACTCCATCGAATCAACATTAAATCAACAAAAAGTGTCTTGCATTTATTTGATTTACCCTATTTTGTTTTAAAATTTTATTTAAACCAGGCAGCCATTTTTCTTTAAAATTTTTTTTAAAAATGTAAACTGTTGATGTTCACAAAAGTTGATAAACATCGTTAATAAAAAACAAGCAGTTTTATTTTTTGCATTTCTTCCCCCTGATTGTACCGAAATTGAGGCGAACGTAACTTAAAAAGCGAGGTACGTACCGAACCGTGAAACCGTTACGCCACTAATACCTACACATTTAAACTGTACATTATTCCATACCATACCCTCTAAGCACTGCTATAATGTTCCGCTTAATTCATATTTTATATAAAAACACTGCATTATAACTAACATTATAAGTAAAACAAACACAAATCAGAAAGAAATTTAAATAAAATCATATAGGGTCCAAATTTTTTCTGTCTGGCTCAAACACAGAATATGGCGATATGTCGATAGAATACTGATGAGACGCCGAGTCAATAATTATGTGCAATAGACAGCGTTGGCCTGGAGGGAAGGGAAGAAAAAAAAAACTCTGCCTGGCAACTGCATCCATAAAATTAAAAGGCACTTGCACAAAAACAGCTGGCGGGTTTCCAAAAAAAATATATATAACAATTTTAATTGTAACTAAACACATAATATAGGACATTTCCAGCTGTTTTGACCAGTTCCAAACCTTTCAAAATAAAGGCTGTTGTGTTTTCTCACCCACGCAGACCGTTCATAAATTCTGCGTTTTTATGAGCCAATAAACGGCATGTCCGTATCAGATAATAACGCCGATAAATCATTTTTTAATCGCACAACCCGAAACCCGAGCAACAGTAGGCCATTTTTATGATGCAGACCAATTTTGGAGCGTTTCATAAATCAGTCTAAACGCTAATGTTTTGCGTAGCGTGACAGGGTTTCCGTAAATGGCAAATGCATCTGAAGAGCAAACAAGAAGACGCGCAATACAATCCTCCCAATCGCAGAGGAAAATTCCAAGCGTTGGAATGCGTCGCTCTCGTGTGTGCCGAATGTCAAACCGTTCGCCCGAATACATCTGGACGACTGTGAGAAAAAAAATTGGAATCGTGTAATAAAAATATCATTAAAATGGCTCCGGATGACGATCGGGAACAAGACCAGAGAGGAGTTTATGTTGGTCTTGACCCATCTTCATATCAAATGCTCACGTTCTACGGAAGGTTCATTAATATTACACACAAAAAAAAAAAAACAGAACGATGATATCTGGTTGCCTGACCCAAAATAAGAATTGTAGGCTGTGATTATTTAATAATTTATTTCTTGCGGTTCAATTTTCACCTTGGACGAAGTCAACGAAAGGCTGAAGAAACCTCAAGGCAGCTTTCCCTCAATCCCGAAACACCACTCTACTCACCTTTTCACTCTTTACTTTCTTCAGGTTCCTACAGTCGGTGCTCTCCATGTCTTCCGGCTCGCTTTTAATAGTCAAAGGAGGAACTAATCCAGCAGCATCGATGGCAATATTCCCAATTTGTTCAGCACAGGTGAGGTCAGAGTTTTGCCTTCCTTCGAAAGAGGCATTGCGGGACGGCCCTAGAGTTAAAACCGAAGCTGCTGTGTCCTTTTCTGTAGTTCCGCTCGCAACTCCGTCGGTTTTGTCCTTTTTGTTTTTACCGGTTCCTCCATCTTTGTCCTTTTTACCACTTGGAACGTTGCGAGAGGTCTTTGTACTTTTATCTGCACCTTTGGCAGCTACAGGTCCTGTAGCTGTGCCTGTAACCGGGCCGGTGGAGTCGCTAGATGTCCGCACCTGCGACTCTTTCTTGGCCCCGTCTGGGGTTGAGGCCTTGCTATTATCCTTAGAGTTTTTATTACGCTTTGACTTAGACTTACCGTCCTTGCCCTGAGTGGTCACAGGGCTAACAAATTTTATATTGTCCGGCAACGCGGCTACGGCGCTGGGGGGTGCAGCCATTCCGCCCCCGTCTTTAGTGGCAGACATCTCGAGCTTGTCTTTCTCTAGGTCCGCGTCAAGGTCGATGATCAGATTTCCAACTCCAATGTCCCATTCATCGCCGCTGTCGTAAGTGTCCACCGCATTCGAGTCCACACCTTTCCCGCCTGCAGTGCCACTACTTAGGGACATCTTATTGCCAATGGCCCAAGCGTGCCGGAGTGGGGTCTGACCTTTTCAGACGTCTGGGGCAGGGAGAAGTGCGGTTACTCAAGCCTCAGGGTTGTCTTGGTTTCCACTTCCCAAATGCCCACATTTTTCCCTGGAAACAAACAATAGGGCAAAATCAAATTAGTATTGAAGTACAAAGTAGTTATAGTATAGAATTTCTATTTTAGAAATAAAAAGTAATAAAAAATTCTAAAAAACTTTTTTTATATATAACAGTGTTTTTTGGGTTTTTAATACTATTTTGGAACCCATACACAACTACCATTCCCTATATATTTCCCATCAACAAAGGTAGAAAATCGACCTGACTGCGTTTTCACACATTCCCTCACACACTTCTATTTACACTCCGTCACAGTACTGCCATACGGGTTCCCGAGGGCTAGAGTATAAAACATCTGTGTTTCTGACTGCCGTGAACCGTCACGGGATCAGACGCTGCTTAGGAAAAGTAGCGTCTAGATGAATCGTATGAATCCGTCATGCCGCAAACAACTTGACAAAATCACAGACATCCGAGTATGCTCCTAACACGTAGCGTAGCCTAGCTTCATTCCAGCGTGATTAGCTTGTCAGGCTAGAATACTCACCAATGGAGGAAATGATGTCTTGGGAGCAATCAATGTTTGTTATAACAACATTATTTAATATAACACAGCAGGAAATCATCAGATTGCCAGTGGCTTTTACCTCTGTCCCTTTTACTCGTGTAGTCAATTACATGAATATCTGAATACTCGTTTTCAAAACCAGTCGGAGCGTGAAATATGGCGCGATCCATTATTACTGCCAGAATTGCCACCGACAGCCGGTTCGTATTGTTCTCAATTATAGGAAACGATCAGGAGGTCAAAAGGAGGAATTGATTTATATAATGGCTTGAAATGACTCGTACAGAAATAAGATTCGTGCTAATCTGATTAAAGGCG
>NC_139580.1:24565396-24617896 GCF_946808225.1 Silurus aristotelis
TCTCACACACTCTCACACACTCTCACACACTCTCACACACTCTCACACACTCTCACACACTCTCACACACACACACATATATATATATATATGTATATAAAATGTCTATATACTACTTTGCAGTCACAGATCAATACACCCTTCTGCAAACACCCTCTCACCCTGACTATAGCAACATTTCAATAGATCTGGAACAGGGCGTCCTCTCCATTACATACATACACACACACACACACACACCATCTGCTCAGTGTGCAGCTACTGGTGCCCTTCCAGGAGCTGTAAATAACGGCTCCAAACTAATTTAGCTCTCCGTACTACATGCCAGCAAGCGCTGGGAGAGACGAAAACCAGCAAAGAAACTGCTCAGCAAACCTCCATTCTTTTCTCCAGCCTCCCTCGCGACACAGGCCTAATTAACACAACCGTCTACCGCGGACAACCCGGCCCACAGTGCGCAGGACGCTAAATAAATAAATACATTAATAACTTTAAAAAGAAGATTTGCAAACACTTCGCAAAGAGTTAATCATCACAGTCTGGATGCTTTACTCTGCATAAATACACAATATTGACAAAAGTATTGAGACCCCTGACTCCATCCATTGTTGGTTCTTCGCCGAACTGTTGCCACAAAATCAGAGGTGCACAATTCTAGAGGTCGTCTTTAAAATGATTTAAAGCTCTGACCTCAACAATACTGAACCCAACTGACAGCACACCTCAGGCCTCCTCACCTCACCTACATCAGTAGCTGACTTTATTAACACCTTTGTGTCTGAATGAGTCTCAAATCTCCAAACTACACCTCGAAATCTATTGGAACATCTTCCCAGAAGAGTGGAGGTTTTTATAACAGCAAATGGGAGCTACATGTGGAGCGAGACGTTCAAAATGCACATTATTTAGTCACAAACTTCTGTCCGTATAGTGTATTTAATGCTTGACGTACATTACAACAGAGCAAGTTGTGTACATTTGCTTTGTTCTAATCGGATTTACAGCATATGCGCAGTAATATGAAGACTGATATGCCTTGTTAAGAGACACGTGTTAAAAGCTTGGAAGATAAACATGTTTGGGAGAACATGAGCATTCCGAATCCGGAGGGGAAGCAAATGGACTATGAGAGATTGAAAGAGATGTGAAACATGAAAAAAGTCTGAAGAATGAACAAAGCCTACGGACAGTTCATTCAGTTCCAATCGAGTTTCACACTTTTCACAATGGACATGGTCTTAAAGCAGCTTTACAGAATGTAAGAATTCTAGAACAAAAATTGGATTGTAAATGAATTGTGTATTTCTCCCCGATGAGCAAACCTGGGGGCAACTGTGGAAAGATGGTATGAGGAAGAAAATTTCAGTGGAACCAGACTCCATAAGGGGAACTCGTCCTCATTTGGGTGGCACCAAGACTTTGATTATATAATCATAAAGTATATAACGTTACAAGATCATAGGAACTCCTTTGGAGTTTTAAGGGTTTTGCCAAAAGGATAAAAACCAACAGACAAATCAAAAAAATCTTCAAGAATGGCTTTGACATGTGACACTTTTTCAAATGAACGATTGCGTCTGCATGCAAGGGGACAGAAGTTTAACTTCTATTGGTCACAAATGGTGTCCGAGGAGATTCATGGTGAAATATCATAAATGTTGTGGAATCTAAGGTCACCATCGGCACCAACAAGTGTGCAGATTACTGTACTTTTGGCTTTAAAGTGCACACCAAGCAAGAACTATGTTCACATTCTGCACGGTTTAAGTGCAAGCAACCATTGACTAGATCCTACAAGAAGTCATGGGTTCGGTACCATGCCGCTTATTTTGTCCGGCAATGGAATTGCAGCATGGAAGCCCTTGACAACAATTCATTCACGTCAATTCAAGGCCCTGGTCAAGACGATTTGACGCAGCAACCATTTCAAACAGAAGTTGCCCCCAGCGGGGACGTTATCCAGACAGGAAGAGACGTTTGTTTCGAGCGCAGTTTCGAGGAAGCGGCTGTGAGGGTCTGGCTAGGGCTGCGAGGGTCTGGCTCGGGCTGCCACATCATACCACAATGAGAAGGACGGAACCTCGAGTGCGACTCAGTTGACCTGCTGTGCTTCTTCTCCGCTCGCTGATAGTGAAGCGTGACTGTTCGAAAGACCGAATTCGAGTGATAGATAAATGACTGGATTTTGTGTACAGCATTTATCCAGACAATTGCAGGACACGGAGGTGTGTACACTCCGCATTTTCATACAAACTGCACATTTTTCAACAAACGATTTGTTTTCCGTCTGAATTGTGCTCCGACACCCACTTCATTTAGAAAGAAATGGACTTGTTACTGGGAGAACGATTCCTCGCAGGCGGAATCTGTGCAGTCTGTGGGCACGAACGTGGAAGAACATTAGGCGTGGAGAAACGTACACGCATTAATCTCTGTTTTTCTGTCGATTTGGCTCGGTAGGGGAGAAGCTCTGGTTCCATAATCACCAGCAGCGTTTTGCGAGCACGCCGCTGCTTATCTGATCACGAGCGCCTCCTAAACAGCACACCACCCCCACTGGGAGTTCTCAGAGTAGCACTGATGAGGAGACTGTGACTAATCTACTGTTAGAAGACACGCCTTAATCACGGCAATCTGCCATCAATTTTCCTGGGCAGATCTGTATCCCGATAATATCATTAGAATCGTTTAAATCTCGAAGTTCAGACTTGAGCTGGATCTTCGCTTATAATAACTAGGTTGCCATATCTGAAAAATTTGCTCCAGTCAATTGAAATGCACATATTTGTGGACACCTGACCATTAGATTCATATCTGTTTTTTT
This sequence comes from Silurus aristotelis, assembly GCF_946808225.1. Taxonomy (NCBI): domain Eukaryota; kingdom Metazoa; phylum Chordata; class Actinopteri; order Siluriformes; family Siluridae; genus Silurus; species Silurus aristotelis. The sequence continues at coordinate 24,568,221 of NC_139580.1, forward strand.
AACTTCTCATTCCACATTCAGTCCCTTTTGCTGTTATAATAGCCTCCAGTCTTCCGGAAAGATCTTCTACTACATGTTCATGCAGCAATTTGTGCTCATTCAGCTACAAGGGTATTGGTAAAGTCAGATACTGATGTAGTTGACGTGAGGAAACCTGGGGTCCATTCAGGGTTCCAATTCATCCCAAAGGTGTTCAGTAGAGTCTAGGGCAGAGCTCTAGGGGTGGTCAATCAAGTATGGACACCCTAGTTCAAGGTCAATCTTCATGGAGCTCCTAGTCCAATTGAATTCTACCACATTTAAAGATATTCTATACAATTGTGTTCCTCCGAGTCTGTGGGAAACGAGTTTGGGGGGGGGAACGCATATGGCTGAAAAAGTCAGGTTTCTTACTAGTGTATAATCATCAAAATTGTCAACACCGCGGATTAAAACGAACCCTCTCCCGTTGATGAGTGTCATCTCATCATGACATGTGGGCACGAGGTGACGTGAAATGTTTGAACAGGTTCACATCTTGTTTTTGCATAGCCCGAATACAGGTAGCCCCCAAGTTAAGATGGTCAGACATACAGTTTTTCGATCTTGCGATAAAGAGAGCGACGTGACAAAATTGCAAAAAGTATTTGACATTTTGTGTGGCAGGCAAATGTGTGCCTTACTCTCGCCAGCGGTCCACAGATTTCAGTTGTCTTTGTGTTTCAGAGCGGATTTTGGCGGTAATTTTTTTGTCCCTCTTCTATTTATCAATTGGTCTAACCAGCTACAGGTGTGCTTCTTAGCGCTCGTTTCAAACAGGTCCCCTCTTCACTCACAAACTCATCCAGCTGTTTTGCTAAATTATGTACTACTACAGTGAAACCTCAATACTCGCAACCTTGACACTCGTGACTTTTTATTCGAAACTGGACTAAGAGTAACGCGAAAGAGATCTGATAGTTCGCTAGAAGCCGCCAGTGGCTCATAAGTCTGGAGCAACTTTTTTTTTTTTTTTTTAAGGAGTTTGAACTCATGAATTACATAAAAATATTGGAAAACCAATGTTATTATTGTATTATTAATTTAAAGTAGTAAATAAAACATTGATAAGTAATTCCCAATTTCAGTTGAGTTTGAATTCCCCTTGAAAAAAGGGAACCATCAAAAGGAGAGTCAAAACCTCTAGATTCTTTGTTACTCGCGAGGGGTCATAGAACGTAACCCCCGCGGGAATCGAGGTTGCACTGTATATGTAAATGATACTACCCCGAACCGATCACTATCCTTGAAGACTCCTGAGTAGGCTAGACCTTGTCTCTTATTTCTTTCTTTCTTTCTTACGGCTTCTCCCATCAGGGGTCGCCACAGCGGATCATCCGCATGTTTGATTTGGCACATGTTTTTACGCTGGATACCCTTCCTAACGCAACCCTCCCCATTTATCCGGGCTTGGGCCCGGCTCTAAGAGTGGCTGGGGTTGGTTCCCTGACCGGGGATCAAACCCAGGCTGCAGCGGTGAGAGCGCCGCATTCTAACCACTAGACCACCAGGGAACCTAGACCCGGTCTCTTATGAGTTACAATATTTTCAGGTTACGATGGAATCGACAGAACGCGTCTCCATTGTAAATCAGAGACTACCTGTATTTAGAAAAACTATGTAAGTTGATAAATTTTACTTAAAGCAACAAATTGAGAAAAAAAGCGGGGGAATAGCGTCTAGACATTATCGTGGCTAAGGGCCAAAATGAGACACTTACAAAAGCTGAAAAACAGCAACTCTCTCAGGTCCTTAATTACAGAAGGAGAACTTTTCTAACAAGCTATTTCGGAGACGCAGAGCGATGGTGAGCGATTCGTTGCTCTATATGGAGAGCCACACGAGGCTCGCTTTGGTAATTGGATTGTGTGCTTGACTGAAATAGAAATGCACTGGGAGGTCCAAGTGATTGGAATCAAGAAGTAGTCGGCTTGGCTCCATCTCGGCGAAATGTCAGGGGCACAGGGCTCTCGAGGGAAGGGGAGGTGGGGGAGGGGGGCGATAACGGAAAACAATGTGAGAATTTCCGGCACGTGCGTGCACGTATCCGGGCCACAATTCCTAGGTTCTACCTTGCTTGTCAATTACCTTGGTGAGATTTAAGGACATGCAATCAGCAAGTCCAGGAAGCCTAGGAGCGAGTGCGCTTTGATATCGTCCTTGTGCCTACAGATAAGAACCAGAGAGGCAGAAATTAAACATTTCCTACCTCTTTCATCTCAATTCCCATGATGCACGTCAGAATAAAGCTGGCTGGCAACGCGAGTCATATTTAACTTTGCCCAGCGAGCAACAGAGAGGGGGAGAGAGAGAGAACGAGAGAGAGAGAGCGAGAGTGAGAGAAAGAGGCAAATGAAAGGCATTGGAAGACAAGATGACAGTCTCGGCAGGACACAAATTTCTCGGCGAGAAAGCGAGATAGGGGGCAGACGCTTTTATAGCTTTCATGTCACAGATCATTTCCAGCCTATTCATAGAAAGTGACGAAATGGCTCTTTCACTCGACCTATAGAAGCCGAGTGCAGAAGCCAAACGTGCAGTGAGATCAAACAATGCAGGTGGACCTTCCACCTCTGGGAGCCTTCATATTCTTAAACTGTTTCCTAGATAGAAGCACCTTTTAAAGTGTGATTTTTATGTTTGCTCTTGTAAGCCATGCTAATGACCAGGAAAGCAGTGTGAAGACTTATCGCCCATGCCCTCAGCAAACAATTGGTCATGTTTGACAGAAGATAACACGACAGCGGGATTTCACAATCAGAGGGATTTCACAATCAGACCCTGTACTCTATGATGGCTAAATGGAATCACTAGTAAACAAGTCAGCTTTCAAAGTTCAGAGATGCAACAACTGTTTTATTAACCAAGCCTATCAAAAAGGGTTTTCACACTGGCCTCCCAAGTGACTGATTCAGTGTTCATTCAGGGGGTGGAGCTCAGAATCTCAGGTTTTGTTCCTCGTGCCAAAATTTCCTCCAAACACAATTCCATGTCGCTTCTGTGCAAAAAGATACTCCCTAGATTCATCTATTTGTTGTGCGTTTTCGGAGGCGTCACTGAGCAGGAATTTCGACAAAGGTTCGTTCTCTTATTAGAAGAGTTTAAGCGTTTAAGAGGTTAAGGCCTCCACGACTGAGGCTGTTGCGATTCCCTTCTCGATACGACACATTGAAGAGACATATATGAAGCAGCTACCGATCTAGGGATCCGATTTCAATTTAAACACAATGCGATTCAAACCAATTTGACGCAATGGAAAAAATATGACACTATGCAATTCAATATATTACGATACCGTAATATCCGGACTATTAAGCGCACCAAAATATAAGCCGCACCCACTGAATTTTACAAAGATTTTTATTTTGAACATAAATAAGCCGCACCTGTCTATAAGTCGCAGGTTCCTACATTGAAACTAATGAACTTTACACAGGCTTCAATGAAAGACAGTGTCTGTTACACGGCTTGTATCTAAACAGTAGCCTACCAAGAAAGTCATTGTTCACTGTCTTCCTCCTTCCTTTCACAACAATTTCTCTAGGGAGTTTTTCTTTTGGCATCATCGTGCGTTTAAAAATCACCATCGGTGAAGCTTTTCTCCCGATGCCGTGCAGCTCAGAACACAGGTGAAGTGCATTTTTTTCATGCTCGGTTGTTTTCAGCGTGACGAATGATTCGCATTTCCTGTAGACAGTCCGAGTGAGCGACAGGTCAAACGTCAGAGGAACATCATCCATATTTATGATGTGGTGCGGCCCGATTCAGTGGGAGCGCATCTGATTTAATATAAAGAGTTTCACTGGTTCACCTTAAACCAGTTTAGCAATTTCATTGGTCTAATGTTATGGGGCTCAGTTTTTTGGCGGCATGAAGTTTGTGAAACCGAGAAAAACCCAGGAAAAATCCATAAATTAGCCGCTTCATTGTTTAAGCCGCAAGGTTCAAAGCGTAGGAAAAAAGTAGCGGCTTTTATTGTCCGGAAAATACGGTAGATACAGACAGCACATCATCACTTTACTTAAGTGCCTTTGGACTTCTAATGGATAGCTTTTTAAAAAAAAAAAAAAAAAAAAAAAGGAAGAGACCAAATAAAACCCTGTTCTGTGTAAAGGAAGTTACAGCTCTACCTCTGCCATGTTAATCTGTATTCTATGTAACTCTCAGGACACGCCTCAGTCTCCGCGATACGTCATATTCATAGAAATTAAGGGTCGTAAATTATTGGTCACTTTCTTAATAATAAAAATATAGTGCATCTACTCAATTATATCTAAATAAATTTTTACCGATGTACATCCTGTATGTTCAAAACGATGCGTCGCAATACAAATGCCAACTTGCAACTGATGCACACTTTAAATTGATGAAAGTCTCCTACAATTACTATTAAAACACTTTGGCCCAGCTCCATTAACGTGAAACAGAAAGTGTGTCCACACCTGTTTACCCATTTAACAAGTAGAATCAGTTTGCTGGACCAAATCTGGGCTTGAAAACAGCTTTAACATGGCAAACAGCCCAGAGTGCAAAAAATCAATAAATCAATAAAATTGTGAAAATGACCTAGACTTAATACACATTTACCTCCATCTCTAAATATCCAAGACTCTACTTTACTTCAATCTCATTTCACGAAAAATCTGACTCTGAACTCAAAAATCTTTCAGCAACAAACATTTTTATAAACTATTTCGATGGTTCTTGATTCAAATGGCAAAGATCTAAACTAAGCTGCACTGTATATACACACATTCAGGACACCAGACTGTTCCATCAATATGTGGTTCTTCCCCAAATTGTTTCAAAGCTGGTGGCACACAATTGTATAGGATGTTTCTAGAGGCTCTAGCATTACATTTTCCCTTCACTTCAACCATGAGTCCCAAATCTGCTCCAGCAATGCACCTGTGAACAAAGCCAGCTCCATGAAGATACGTTCACATGGGTTGGAATGGAAGATCTTGAGTGGTCTCTATAGAGCTCTGACCTCAACCCTATGAAACACCTTTGGGATGAAATTAGGGCTGAAACGATTCTTCGAGTAATTCGAATACAAAAAATGCTAATCGTTTGCCGCGATGCGTCGTTTGGTGCATTTAACTACACATGGAGCACTGCGTTTTTTTACGGACCATTATTACTAACGCACCATCATCTAAACTCTGGAGCGCTCTGGACAGGTAAACACTATGGAAGCCCGTTTCCGGCACATTAAATAAAAGATTTTGCTTAATTCTGACTTTACTTCTCGCAATTCTTTTATTTTTGGCCAATCGGGCAGGATCACCCCCTCTGTAGTGCCAGAAAGCTTTACATATTAAAAAAGAAAAAAGCTACAATCAATAGAATCGCATGGTATCAAACTAAGCCTCCGATCCCTGGAGATAACTCTGTCTATCAATCAGCTCTGGAGGAGACGGAACAAGAGAAAAGAAGCAGAGGAGGGTTTTTTTTTTTTTTTATGTGGCAGAATCAGGCTTCCATACAACACAGAAGATGCTGCAGAATGAAAAATAGAGGAACGGGGAGAAAAAAGCGAGGGGCAAAGAGAACATTTATGCCAAAGAAAACTAAAACAGTGCTTTACCTTTTTTTAAAGTCATTTGTAAATTATGTTTATATTCTTTTTTTATTATTTTATTTATTTACATATTTGTATGTAATACATTTTTTTTATGTATTTGTATGTAATTAAATTGAACAGAATTTGAGATTTTATATACACCCGTGTATATGTGTGTGTGTGTGTGTGTGTGTGTGTGTGTGTGTGTGTGTGTGTGTGTGTGTGTGTGTGTGTGTGTGTCAAATTCCATTCAATTCAATTTAATTCTAATTGTATAGTGCATTTTACAATGGACATTGTCTTAAAGCAGCTTTACACAGATAAGCGATAATAAGGTTCTATAAAAGAATGTGAAGTTTATTGCACATTAGGTAGTTCCTTTGAATTATTTATCCCTGATGAGCGAGCCAGTGGCTACTGTGGGAAGGAAAAACTCCCTGAGGTGGTCTGGTAACCTTGAGAGGAACCAGACTCGAAAAGGGAACCCATCCTCTCATCTGGGTGGCCCCGAATGTCCAATCATTACAGTTACATTGTTGAGGTGTGTAGTAATAAGTGCTTAAATGCAAACTATTCATGCAACCTGTAGTCCTGAACCACTGTAGTAGACTGTTGATATTAATTACAGTCTGAATCAGTCCTCTAAGTGCTTGAGTTGCTCAGCAGCCTTATAGATCTTTAGCCTGTAGCTGTGGAACCATCCCCAGCTACACAGAGTGGTCTCAATTGAGAAGGAAGACATCTGGTACGAATCAGGTACCATGGGTTTGCACAAATCAGCTGCAAACTCGATGCAATTATCTTCACTAGTCTTGGTTGGTGGATATAAATATAAATGTGTTTACATTTTAGAAACTAGAAGCAAATGAGATCATTGGGAATGAAGGAGCTTACAGAAATACAAAAGGCAGGATGGGCCAAGAACATCTATGGAAGTGGGAAAGAGCTGAATAAAAAAAAAAATGAAAAGCCTTAGGCAAGAGAATATGTATATAGTATTCATATCTAATATTGATACAGCCATGTAATGCTGTAGATTTCCTCATAAATGAGAGCAAACTATTTGAATCCTTACACACAAACACACACTCACACACACACACACACACACACACACACACACTAAAGGCAAGTCATCAAAATCCACAAGACTTAAGACTTGAATTAGCGGAGTTAAAGAGGTGTCCTAATGAGAACCAGATCAGCCTACATGGAAAAAAAAGCTTATGCAATAGAGTTTCGAGAGGGAATGAGGAATTGTTGTTACAGACCAGACTATTTTTCTATCAACACCCTGTCAGAGAATGTAAAACTTATTGCCACACTGCACTTCTTGACAAATTATGGTAGACGAAACAGTACAATCAGATAAGAGAGAACTCAGAAGCTAAATCACTGTTAGCACTTGCAGCATTATTCAAGACCTGTTCACACCTGGCATAAACAGAAGTGCTGGGAGATCGGATCACAAGTGCTCAAGGCACCAAGTACAGGTGAGAATAGGGTCGAAGGCATCTCAGATCACTCGAGACACTCTCAGAGATGGTCTGCGAAGTATATTTGGCTCTAACATATTTGTAGTGTGAACGAGAATGTGTCTCGATGTGTCCTGGACCACAACAAAGTATTGTCTTATTGACAGAGTCATTGCTCGAGCTAGAAAACATATAATCATTGTCAAGTCAAGTCAAGAAGCTCTTATTTTCATTTCAACCATATGTAGCTGACGCAGTACGCAGTGAATTGAAACAACGTTTCTCCTGAACCCTGGTGCCACATACAACAACAGAAAACAGCAATCACAGAAAACAGAAAAACACAGGGCTAAGGACTAGAACGTGTCCTCGCAACATAAAGTGCATCGTGTGCAACCTGGTGCAAACAGTGCAAAGACAATACACGAAACACAAAATAGCGCCGCCAGGAAACCTGTTGTGTATTGCACACTGTGGTGTGTAAAAGTGAAAAGTAACAAAAAAATTTTAACACAATGTTGCGCAACAGAGCAAATAGCAGCAATCCAGAAAAGAAGTGCAAAAAACGGCATGTAAATGGTTTACGGTAATGAAGACATGGATGTGTGAGACTGTTGCAAAATTAGGAGTTTGGAATATGTGCTATAAAGCGAATAAATAATTGAGGTTTTATTGGCATATCTCATTCAGTAAAAAGGTTGAATATAAGAACATGCGATTAAAATTTTTTTTAGATACACACTATACACGTGATGGGATTAAATAGAGATTTCTGCCTGAATATAAATGCAGCAAGAGGGAAGTGGATAAGATGTTGGACTTCTAATAGAAGGTCATGGGTTCAAATCCCACCACCACCACCAAGCTGCCACTTCTGAGAACTTGAGCAAGGTCCCTTAACCCTCAATTGCTCAGCTGTATAACGGAGATAAATGTAAGTCATTGAGGATGAGGGCGACTACCAAATGCTGATAATGTAAAAGACTGACGTGATGAACTCCTTTCCCTAGGCTGAACAATCCCCATCACAGGTGAGGACCAAAGACGCTTTCAATTTCAGATGCAAGCGGTTGAACATCCCAACCATCCAATATTAATACCAGCTGCGAATGCCACCTCTGAGAATCACTTAGCACTAATCAGGAAATGCAACGCTGCCGTCTTTGTGTGGGTTGTTCGAATGGCAGGAATAATCAAACTAGCCGATCGACTCCGAAATCAAAAGGAGCGCCAGATAAAACGATCGAGCGGGTGTGAATGCTGGAGATTTTTCCATACAAGCGAGCAGAGCTAGCAGAAGACGAACACAAAGCCACCCATACGAGTTAAGGAGGAAAGCCGAAACAGTTTCTTCCAAACAGGATCATGATATACGTTCATCTTTTTACATTTGAACAAACTTCAGACAAAATTGAGAGTATAGTGTGCGGACATTTTTGTCTATTCATCATTTCTCCGTGTAGACCGTCATTTCAGTTCAATTTTACTTCGATAGCACATATAGCATAAATATACATTTTTTAATGTAATAATGAGCGAGCCAGTGGCGACTGCGGGAAGGGAAAAGTCCCCGAGATGGTGTGAGGAAGAAACGAACCAGCCTTCTCCCACTCGTATACAATAATTCATTACGGCGCAAGAAAGCCACCTGAACATCGCCTTCATGGGGTCGGTTCTTTCCCAAACTGTACCACAAATCCGTAATCACACAATTGTGTAGAACGTCTTTGTATTCTGCAGCAATACAAATTTTCAATCGGTGGAATGAAAGAAACCCAAAACCCGTTCCAGCATAACAATACCTCTCTATACAATGCAAGCTCCATGAAGACATGGTGTCAGGGGCTGGAGTGGAAAATCTCAGGTGTCCTGCCCAGAGCTCTGACCTCAACCCTGCTGAACTCCGTCTGCACCCCAAACCTCTTTACCTTACATTAGTACCCGACCTCAATAATACTTCATGTAGCTGAATGATCACAAATCCCCTAAATGCCATGCTCCCAAATCTACTAAAAGCCTCCAAGTAAAAAAGTGAAGATTTATAGCAGAAGAATTGGATGTTGAATTGTATGACTGTATAACTGTATGATTGTAGTCTGACTTTTTCCCCCCAATCTGTTTCAATGCTGCTACACATTTCATACGATAGATTTTAATAAAACTGGAAATTCATTGACTGTACAGCCACGTGATATATAACTTAATATGCATATTATTTTCAAATACATACATTTTTCTTACGACTAATCTTTCGTTTCACTTTAAACAACTGTAACCCAACAATTTCCCTGCGGCATCAATAAAATATTCTGATTATTAAAAAAAAAGCACCAAGAATTCTATTGGCCGGGTGTCTAAATATTTCCGGTCGTATAGTCCACATCTACACGGATACAATCAGTATATGGCACTAACCAGTAAATGTCAGCAATGGTGCTGGAGAGAAAACAAAGAACAGCATTTATAAAGTATACAGTGTTCCCTCTGTTTTTGACAGAGTTGCTAAGCTCCTAACGCAATTCTTCGGATTACCGTATTTTCCGGACTATAAGCCGCTACTTTTTCCCCACGCTTTGAACCCCACGGCTTAAACAATGAAGTGGCTAATTTATGGATTTTTCCTGGGTTTTTCCCGGTTTCACAAACTTCAAACCAAAAAACTGAGCCCCATAACATTAGACCAATGAAATTGCCGTACGGGTTCAGATGAACCAATGAAACTCTTTTTATTAAATCAGATGCGCTCCCACTGAATCGGGCCGCACCACATCATAAATATGGATAAGGTTCCTCTGATGTTTGACCTGCCGCTCACTCGGACTGTCTACAGGAAATGCGAATCATTCGTCACCCTGAAAACAACCGGGCATGAAAAAAACGCACTTCACCTGTGTTCTGAGCTGCACGGCATCGGGAGAAAAGATTCACCGATGGTGATTTTTAAACGCACGACGATGCCAAAAGATAAACTGTGAAATAGTTGTTAAAGGAAGGAGGAAGACAGTGAACAATGACTTTCTTGGTAGGCTACTGTTTAGATACAAGCCGTGTAACAGACACTGTCTTTCATTAAAGCCTGTGTAAAGTTCATTAGTTTCAATCTAGACAATCTCGGCTTATTTATGTTCAAAATAAACATCTTTGTCAAATTCAGTGGGTGCGGCTTATATTTGGGTGCGCTTACGGTATATAAAACTTCTTAGAATTGAAGTTCGAAGTTGATTTCGAATTATTACATTCTTCTTATTAAAACCATGTCAGTAAGCCGAAGAAGGTAGTCCTTGGCGATTACAGGCCACGCCTCCTGGTCATAAAACAAGCCAAGAGAAACGTAGGCAAAGCACAGTTGTACCTGTACACAACTTTTACATTCATGACAAATCAACTATACAAATAGCATGTTTCGGTCATTACAGGAGACTATATACTCGATACTAAAATCACTGACCGAAATGAAATATAAACACTCGAGCTGCAAGAGAGAACGGACAACACGAGTAGATCTTGGCATCAATCTTAGCAGTCGAGAGCTGGTCGAGGTGATTAGGTGTTTCGTATCCAGCCGTGCCACACAACCCAGACCACCACAATGGACTTCATGGTTTGTTGTGTGACCAAGTGGACTTGTGGCGACCAAAGATGAGACAGTTCTCTTGAAAGCAATGATCTTGTAGTTAGACCAGAGTAAACACCTACACATGAGTAGTTCCACGTCGTCACAGCTGCTCGTGTTCACTGTAATCTTGCTAACATGGAACAAGGGTTCTGGCTATCGTTCCCAACAATTATAGCAAACATCTAGAAAATTCTAACCACACAGGCAGCCCTGACTGGAGCTAAGACGCATACGAGGTAGTGAGCCGACAAGTGTGATACTTGGAGAGCACATAAACCCTGAGCCATATCATTTTACAGCTTCTGCTTTTTCTTTTTTTTTACAACAGAACAACTCTACACGCTTAGAGAAGAGCATCTGGGACATAAAAGACTCACTTACTGCATATATAATGCAAGCGTTTTCAACATTTACAAAGCCCACATCTACTGCCATAATCAATTATATCTTCAAGGTTTTATGCATGGCTGTGTATGCTCAAGCTTTATCAGGCTTTAACTGGACGGATCGACAGATTATGATTGGTTTTGAATCGGCAATGTGAACTAGAATTTACATTTTCTCACAAAAAAAAAAAAAGAGAGAGAGAGAAAGTAGTGCTTGACTGTGCACTTCTACGTCGGTGCTAAGTGCGTAAATCGATTCTTTACCATGTGCCGAGAGTTTGGATATGTCACACGTCTATGTTCCCTTTTAAGTTCTGTATGGGCGGGGTCAACGATTTCACGTGTCGTCACTAAATTACACAGAAATCGAATCTCCACACTGTTCAAAGCATTTTTTTACATATCAATGTTCCTGGGATTTTGCGATTCTGCATATTTTCTGTGATTAACAAGCATCCACAAGCATTCTAAGATTAACAAGCTTCCAGAAGACGACTCGCCTCACTGTGCCAATTGTTTTGATAAGTCACGTGTCCACGTCCTTGCAAATTTCTGCAATTTAATTGGTTAACGAGTATGAGGTCTGTAGGTTACCTCGCAATCAACTCCCCCAACTGTGCTGGATGTTCTGACAGTTCAGGTTTTTTTCGCATATGTCGTTGTTTAACGCGCACGTGAGGTCACGTGAAATCACAATATTACCCAAAATGTTTTAAAGTGACAATGGAAATTAATAGCTCTGCACTGGCAGAGAAGCAGCGTTACATATTGTATTGTCTAACATCCCATATTTCTACAAGTAAGGGATAACAGAACAGACTATGCTGTTAAAAAAAAAAAAAGAAAGTAATCGACCCCAGCATGGGGTGGGGAAGGGGTGCTGTTTTGGTTGGCGGTTTTGTTAACGGTTATGGTTTCTAGTTAGATTTAAAGCCGTGGAATGTCCAGCGGACAAGTTAGTTCCTGTTCTCACTTATGTTATAGCCGAGATAAACAGTCTTTCTCTCGCCAACCTTTCTCGGATTTCTCACGCTCTCAGATTTCTGTCTCACTCTTAGCTTTCGGGTTTACTTCGTGGAAAAACAACAAGCTTTAAAATCCATTTATTGTAAAACTTAGATTACGTGGAGCATCTGCTTTACAAGTCCCCGTTTGTGAGCTGTTACTATAGAAACAAGAACCTGATCCAAAAAAGGAAGGCATTAACGTTAAACCAGGTTTAACCTTAAATCGGGGCTCTTTCCGAGCTGTTACATTAAAAACCCCTTCTGACCAATCAAAACTGACAGACAGACAGACAGATTAGCAAACCATCTATAAGCATGAAGTTCAACAAGCCTCCTCTCACAGTTGGTCCTTCAATAGCTGAGGCTTTTAGGTCACAAAATGGCTTCCTGGCACAGATGATTCCTCAATTAAACTCTTAACTGAAGTCAAGAGTCGGCGACCCTCAGCCCCTCGGGGGCTGGTTTCATCCTGCTAACGTTTTCAAATGAGCACGAGTTCATAAACCCTCTTTCAAAGCTCACCCATCCCCCAACACACACACACCAGATGTTACTGCAGGGAAAACATGTAGCGTCGATCAGGCGGGAAAAGCCTGACATTTACTAGGCAGGTCACACCCAGAAAAAAAAGCAGATGAGCAGGAAAGAGTGAAAGAGAATCGGAGCATGAGAGGGAGAGTGAGAGAGAGAGAGAGAGAGAGAGAGAGAGAGAGAGAGAGAGAGAGAGAGAGAGAGAGAAAGAGAGAGAGAGAGAGAAAGAGAGAGAGAGAGAAAGAGAGAGAGAGAGATTTCAATGTGGTTGCTGGTAAAACCCAAACTAAAACCACTATCTACTGTTTTGACTGGGACAGAGCATTATTTATTCAGTCATGCAGAATGAAGAGCACAATTAAGACTTGAATTAAACACGAGTCAGCGTGAGGGAAACCCAATCAAGCTCCCAATTAAGACACGTCTCTACTTCAAACCATTTAAAATGTACATTTTCTTTTTAGTTCAGTTCATTTTTATACAAAATTCATAAACATTCAAGTCGAGTCGAGTCATGAAGCTTTTAGTCATTCCAGCCATATATAGCTGATGCGGTACACGGTGAATCGAGACAACGTTTCTCCATAACCTCGCGTTTGTTATCGAAAACTGGCTTCTTTCAGTCGTAAAGCCATTTGTCCTTTTTCTGTATTTTCTCACTGTAATGATTTTTTTCTACTCAACGGAACGTTCAGCGTTTTATTCCTCGTTTACCCACAACATTTTCTAAATGAAATCAAACGAAACGAAACGCATCGCACTTTTCACACTGTTTACAGACTGCCTGCAAAATATCAGTTTCTACAGTTATACCCAATGTTCCAGCAGCAAGAAAGCATTCTTTCAGTCAACAGCCTTTATTATTTCTACTAATTGTATTCCAGTTAAAAAAAAGAAAGAAAGAAATGAAATAAAATTGAAACAAAAAGCTTGGCCATGAAGACTTTCCACTGGTGGAAAAAGAACCGACTCCACCCATAACTTTTACTCAAACAAAGAAAAAAAATACATCAAACCAAATGAACACAGTTTATGTATGTTTTTCTTTCAAAGTAACATGTTGCCAGATGCACCACATTAATGTATTCACTATATGGACAAAGGTTTGAACATCCAATTGTACATTTAGTTCCCATATGCAGTTATAATAACCGCTACTTATCTGTTCCACTTAATTTTGAAGTGTGTGTTGTGGAGATTTGTAAAAAAAATTAGGGGGTGCAGTCAGCGTTCCAATGTCCAATTGGGTTGAGGTGAAAACTCTACAGCAGGCAACTCAAAATCTTCCACTCCATCCCATGTAGGGAGCTCACTTGCTGGAACAGATTTGGGTCTCCAACTCCTGTGGAAACCGTTTGGAGAACAACCAAAATATACCCATTATTCTGTCCATACGGTGTACAAGTCGCTGTGCACAAGTTGTTACTATAGCGACAATAATGATTAGAGGAAGGCCGATAAAGTGTAGCAGGAGTTACTCTCTAACGCTTTGCTGCATCCTTTGGTCTACAAGTGGTCCGAACTATTGCAAAGATGTTGCTCTACATCTGTGTATGCGTGCGTCAATGTAGGAATCTACTAGGCGTTAAGATCCTCTTCACACCTTGGTCGGTAAGGCGAGCGATGTGAGGACCTGCCTCTACACCAGTGTGTGGTTATAATCACAGCAGGCCAAACTTTCACGGTTTCCCACCTCTATATACTCCTGAAAGGTTTTCTGGATAGAGTGAACCATCACTTTATTCCCACTGGGAGGAATTCAGTCAGAAGTGTAGATTAGATACACACGCCTGGTGCAAGTTCTTGGATCAGGTGCTCAGAATTGATTGTGCCATGTGGCCGCCATGAGGCCAGAGCAGGGGACGGCATCCTGCCATGTGGCTCTTTCCATCCCTCTGCTGTGGCTAAATAATGAGTATTTAATTTAAACGTATTTTATTTTAGTTCATTCTTTTTTTTTTTTCTCGTTATTCTAAATTGTAAAGATTATGGTGATCTTGTAACTTTGAAATAAAGCGTGTTTTTGTCGCTCAAAATAAGCGCCAATGTTGCATCACCCGCCCGTACGGGAAGTTTGAGGTTCAGGAGCAAAAAAAATAAATATTCCCATTAACCAGGTAAAAGAAATATTTTAACTGGTAATTATTTTGCAAACATATGTTTTACATTGTTCAGTGAAATAGTCCGTTTTTTTTTTATATTCAGGTTGACAGCAGACTGCATGCTACACACTATGAAAAAAAGAATGACAGCACACAAAAGCGAACCATTTTTGGTTTGCAGCAGGTGGGTAATTTCAGTTTGGCTTGTTTTGTTTGTTTGTTTTCAGAAATACGAGGAGAACTCAAATAGACATTGAGTATTTTATTTGAAAGTAACTCTCAAACTAGCGTCTTTTTTTTGTCAGAGTTCAAAATGTTTGCAAATGCATGCGGAAATAAAATGTAGTTTGTTTTCTGTAGCAGTTCATTGATTTCATAATTTTATACATAGCATAAAGGTATATAAAAAAAAAAAAAAAGATACAGTAATCCCTGGTTTATAAAAGAAAAATCACGATAAACAGACGCCACCCCAAAAATGCATTTTTTTATTGTTTAAGCTGTAAATCCTCCTCCCACACACTTTAAACGCACACAGAAAAAATTTGCAAGAATATAGCGAGATGAATTTTGTGTAAATTGGTAGAAATACAGTGCAGTGTTTCACATTTATAGTGAGAACATGTTCTGTACAGTATACAGTTCTGTAGTGGCGTAGCCTATGCATAGTTTCTCTTCTTGATTTTTGGTTGTAGTGTTCTTTGACGTCAAAAAAAGAGGCGGAGTTAAAGTTACACGTCACCGCATTCTTTACTTTCTGTACTGTATTAACATTTTACGTTATTTTATAATTTATTTTTATATTTTTATTAATACATTTCCCTTATTTCAACATAAAACTTCATAAAAACAATTTCCTATACCGTAATTTCCGGACTATTAAGCGCACCCAAAAATAAGCCGCACCCACTGAATTTGACAAAGATTTTTAATTTTAACATAAATAAGCCGCACCTGTCTATTTTTTCGACTATAAGCCGCTACTTTTTTCCCACGTTTTGAACCCCGCGGCTTAAACAACGATGCGGCTAATTTATGGTTTTTCCTGGGTTTCTCCCGGTTTCACAAACTTCAAGCCAAAAAACTGAACCCTATAACATTAGACCAATGAAATTTCCGAACGGAAACGGAAAAAACGCACCTCACCTGTGTTCTGAGCTGCACGGCTTCGGGAGAAAAACTTCCACCGGTGTTGATTTTTAAACGCACGACGATGCCAAAAGATAAACTCCCGAGAGAAATAGTTGTGAAAGGAAGGAGGAAGACAGTGAACAATGACTTTCTTGGTAGGCTACTGTTTAGATACAAGCCGTTGTAACGCGTTGAGTCTGGGTGAAGGGAGAGCTCGCTAACTCCAGTTGCAACAGAAATCATATAAGCACAGACAGGTTTCCAAAACTCGTGCTTTTTTATTTTTCTTGGCAACAGCGTTATGGGTTAGTCAAAGAAACTTAGAAATGAGCATCAGAAAATAATGAGCACATAATCCTCAGTCTTACACGCGCACACACGCAGTAATACCGGAAGTATGCAGTGATGTGCTGTTCCCAGAATGCCGCTCTGCTCTTAAAGGAGCCACAAAATATTTCACCCGTTACACCGTGTAACAGACACTGTCTTTCGGTAAAGCCTGTGTAAAGTTCATTAGTTTCAGTATAGACCTGCGGCTTATACACAGGTGTGGCTTATTTATATTAAAAATAAAAAGATTTGTAAAATTCAGGCTTATACAAGGGTGCGCTTTATAGTCCGGAAAATACGGTAGTTACGTGGTAAACCGGGGGCGACCCGCAGTAAAGCGAGGGATTACTGTACATGCAGTGTTTTCATTTTAGATGGCAAAAGGGTTTGGTGGCTCTCAGTGTTTTCTTTTCTGTAGAAATCGGGTCCAAAAGAAAAAAACCTCTGATAATGCAAATGTACTCGCAAAGTTCACAAAAACTCAGAAGCTACATGTAGCTATGTGGCACAAAATTCATCAACTCAATTAGCAAAAACTTTCACAAGATCCTCCCTCAGGGGTATTTATCCATAGCAAGCTCTCTATCTTCCCAATTACTTTTTCCAATAGATTCCCAACTACTTTTCAGAAAATAAAATAGGTCATTCACTATTTACATAACCAGTGCTTACAACCTGATGCAACGTCAAGGTCTTCTAACATCAAACTCCAGTTAAGTCCATTTCCCAGCAACCCACGTTTTCATGGGCTCTCACACAAAATTGGACAAATGGCAATTCATGCTGTGTAGTTTCCTGAATAATTATAGGTAATGATGGTCAATTAAAGGAGACAGATATGCTCTGGTTTAGCTGGAGCAGGTAAAATTGTTTTTTTTTTCCCTCGCTTTACACTTGACAGATTTTCTCTAGATCCCATTTATCCATTTTATACATGACGTGAGAGCTACCAAGACTGAAGTCACGATCTGAATGCCAAATGCAGTTAGGAACAAGGACTTCGATTGAATTATTAAATGTGTGGTAGAAAGATTGTTGAAAACTAACCCCAGGACAAGTTCAGTCTCCTTTACTTATAGGATATTTTTTACAACATGTGTCAAGTTCTACGAAAGATGTCCAAACTAGGGGCTGTTAGACCTTTGTTTAAGCCTGATATATGAAGAGGGGGAAAAAAGGGGACAATAATTTCCACTGACACATTTTAAATTTAACATTTAATATCATATTTTGTGTATTTAAAAATAACATACAAATCAAATTAAATGTAGAGAATATTATTTAAACTGGAATTATTCAAATGTTTTGACCGGCTTCACATCTCGCATTAGAGGTCACCGATATTACACCAATAGCTGCATTGCTTATACCTTGAATAAGCCGTATTAGGCATTAAAATCTATTGTACTATAAATAGCATTAGTTAAGCAAATGTTTTCTAAATATTTATTTAGAAATATTTATTAATGAGGTGCACCATGGCAATTTAAAATCGATATATAATACATATATACAATTTATACACAATGCAGCGTTCCACAAAATTCACGGTTTTTAAATCACGGTATAATTTCGGTACGTGTAGGGGGAAGAAATGCAAAACATAAAATTGTTTTGGTATCAACGCAGTTTGTTGATACCATTTGTGATCAACATTTGAACAGTTGACAATTTTTTGATTAACAATTTTAAATAAAAATGTCTGCTTGGTTAAATCATTTGAAAAGATTTTACAATATTTTCTAAAAAATAATAATTCAAATTAATGCAATACACTTTTTTGTTATATGTATTAAAGTGAGTCAATCAATCAAAGTAGCACAAATTAAATCGATTTCCAAAAATTTAATAAATCGAGAAATTTTATAGTTGAAGTTGTAAGACCCCATTTTGGTAATACAGATGTGTATATAAGTGCGTGTGTGTTTTACATTTAACATAAAATTTCCAAAAGATATAATCTACTTAACTGTTCTACTTATTTCAGCATACTTTAACAAATGTCTTCATTCCTTTCATCATTCATTCATTCACTCCCTCGATATATGGAATATAATACAGCATGGTATAATGCAACATTTACTTTCAGTCCATGGCCTTTAACCAGAGTCAGATTTTGACTTTACAGGATAAAACGTGTGTGCACTTCTGGGTTATACACAAGAAAAATCAACTAAAACAAAACTTAAAGAAATAAAATACAAATCACAATGAAAAATATTCAGTAAATCTACCAGAGAAGCAAAACGATAAAGCATTACTATCACATGGAACTGCAACACGCATGCCTGAACGCTACAGAGCACAAAACAATCATTACTTCTCTTCTTTTTTTGTGTAAAACAAATAGGTCTATAGACTTGGAACAACAATGATCAATAGCATGGAATGATGGAAAAAAAAATAAAATAAATAATTTGTCTGAAGGAAAATTTAATTCAACATCCATTTTACAGACGTGCCCATTTCTGTTGCACCGTCCTATAAGCTCGCTGAAGATTCGGAGATTCTGAAACTTCACATTTGATACAATAGTCAAGTCATTATAGCCTTAAGTTATCCACTAATACTCAAAACAACAAGTCTCCCGCTCATAATTTACACCTTATAAAGACAATGATTGTGGTGATGTTGCAAAATCAGCGGTTCTCAGTTCTCCTTCTTCATCATGATCATTACCATAACCACCATCATGACCTCTGCAACAGCGTGACATTGTGCGAGAGGAGAAGGTCAGCGACTAAGCAAGAAAGCACACAGACAAGCATTCTTCGAAATGTGAGAGCGCCCTACAGGTTCTGTTTGGCAGCTTCCAAGCAACTTTATCTCCACAGTGACTGCAAAGGAATCACAAGACGACACCACTAGCGGCAGAGATAAAGTCGGCAGAGATAAAGTCGCGATCGCGGTGTCATAGGGCGGTGTGCGAGTTGGGTTTTTGTGAGAAAATCTCGTTTTTAAGTCGAAAATTGTTTGAGAAAACATCTTGAAATATTCATGGGATTGTGACAACAAATGCTTGAAATAGACAAAAAAAGAAAAAGAAAAAAAGAAGTAGTAGTAAGAGATCAAGAAGCTGATTTATGACCCTATTACAGACCAGCAGGAAACCAATCATTAATCATATAGATAGGTTTTTCAGCAATCTCTGAACTGATCCTAGAATAGACCAGAGCGCATTCTCCAGCAAAATATCACGACCAGAGATATGGGACACACACATACCTGGACAGGTCCTGGTCAATGACCGAGTGGGTAGATATTAATGTTGGCAAATGAGAGCGACGACTGGGTCTTTAACTTGGCCATAATGTCTCTAAACGGTGATCCAGCGATTTACACCACTCTCACTGGATCTATCCAATGTGTGCTTAATGCTGCTTCTGCAGAATCCATCAGCATTGGACAAAGTCTCCAGTGACAAGGCTTGAACCGAAGGACGGCTATAAAATCGGCTATAAAATAAGCTATTCAAACCACCCAACACCACATGCCCCACCACAACACACACACGATCTGCATGCCAGCCTTTGTCCCTGCTGACAAATTTAACATGCCATTTCTTTTCCAGGACAGTGTAACATTCACATGTGGACATTGTGCTGGTGGACAAGTAACAAATCAGGTTCTACATTTTCTTGACTGATTTAGAATCAACCAAAGGGCGAGCAGCGGTCATTATATACCAAGATATAGCAAGAGTGCATAGTAGTTCCTCATGGGTTGTTCTCAGCAAGGCTGGAGTGAAATGTGTTGATAGGACATGCTACATCTCCTCTTTCATGCAATGGCTAGCAACATCTTAAAGGGTAATGTCCATAGGCATGTTCACAAATGTGGCGAGTTTAAGTGCACTACTTTTACCAAAAGGTGATGCAACTGGAATTCTACAACTAGTATCTAGAATTCTACAACTAGTATCTAGAATTCTACAACTAGTATCTTACAACTAGTATCCTACAACTAGAATCCTACAACTAGTATCTAGAATCCTACAACTAGTATCTAGAATCCTACAACTAGTATCTAGAACCCTACAACTAGTATCCTACAACTAGAATCCAACAACTAGTATATAGAATCCTACAACTAGAATCCTACAACTAGTATCTAGAATTCTACAACTAGTATCCTACAACTAGAATCCAACAACTAGTATATAGAATTCTACAACTAGAATCCAACAACTAGTATATAGAATTCTACAACTAGTATCTAGAATTCTACAACTAGTATCCTACAACTAGTATCTTGAATCCAACAACTAGAATCCTACAACTAGTATCTCGAATCCTACAACTAGTATCCTACAACTATTATATAGAATCCTACAACTAGAATTCTACAACTAGTATTCTACAACTAGTATCCTACAACTAGTATCCTACAACTAGTATCTAGAATCCTACAACTAGTATTCTACAGCTAGAATCCTACAACTAGTATTCTACAGCTAGAATCCTACAACTAGAATCCTACAACTAGTATCTAGAATCCTACAACTAGTATCCTACAACTAGAATCCTACAACTAGTATCCTACAACTAGTATCTAAAATCCTACAACTAGTATCCTACAACTAGAATCCAACAACTAGTATCTAGAATCCTACAACTGGAATCATACAACTAGTATCTAGAATCCTACAACTAGTATCCTACAACTAGTATCCTACAACTAGAATCCAACAACTAGTATCTAGAATCCTACAACTGGAATCATACAACTAGTATCTAGAATCCTACAACTAGTATCCTACAACTAGTATCCTACAACTAGAATCCCACATTGCTAGCTCTTGAGCCCTTGAGCAAGGCCTTCTAACCCTCAACTGTTCAGTAGTATAAATAATTTAACTAAGTTGTTCTGGATAAGAGAGACTGCCAAAAGCCGTAAATGTAAATGCTCAGCATGGGCACACATGAAGACCATCCCCCCAATGTGAAGCCATGTTTATCTGTTAAGTCATTCAAACAGCAGCTGAAGTAACATTATATGTCTTTAAAATCTTGAACTCCTACCCACTGAAGGCCATGGCATCATTGGAATTTAAGTGCCCTCTATGGGACTGTTACACCACTTAAAGAGGTTCCTCATTTTCATCAAGCAATGTGGTCTTCAAAAAGAATAGCTAGTATTAGCATGGCCGTTCAAGCTGTACACCAGGCCTTTTCATCAAGTAGTTGAATGGCATTGTGGGTAACTTATAAAGAAAAACATTAAACTAAATTCCATTGAAAAATAAATCTTGGACACTAAACTTGGGACGGATGATGGCATAAGGAATCGTTTTCACATTGGCTACCAAAACGTGTTTTATCTATTTTTGAAAAACATGGTCCCACTCACGAAAAGATCAACATGAAATGTGTATAGTTTTTCAAAATGTGTTTACATTGAAACTTTTTTTGCATCCTATATTAGCGTATATACAACTTTTCTCTTGCGAATCGCCTAGCTGAGAATGTTGTTGCTTGCAAAACATGAAATGGATGTTTCAAAATTAAGAAAGTGAAAGGTGCTGTGAGGGCGACTTCACTGTATAAGAGTTTCATAACTACCGCTGCTGTTGTGTCTTGATTACTAGCTATTTATTGTGAAAGACAGACAAGTGGACCAAGATTTCCAGAGTTTCTTATACAGTAAAACCCCGTTGTATGAGCATAATTCGTTCTTGAAAATTGCTCGTAGGTCCATTTGCCTGTACGTTCGAACTGATTTTCCCTATAAGAATGAATGTAAAAGTGATTTAATCCGTTCTGAGACCTCATTCGATCGCTTATTTCTGCACTTAAAAAGTATTTGTAGCCTATTTTAACAAACAAATACACCGCAAATTACCGTAATGTAAACATAATTTGACACTTAGCCATGTGGTAGTGGTTGATTGGGAGTGTGAGACGCACACCACGCTCATAACCTTCTTGGTTTCAATGGTAATTCTATTTACTTTCGTTTTTACAGCACCATCACTGATTTTCTTGGGAGACGTTTTTCAAGATTTCTAGTGAAATAAAAATATTAAAAAAAAAAGTAAAGTTTTGCTGCACTGAACAACCAGAGCGACCGAGTGATACGTCATCAACTGAGCGACTGATGCTTCCCTCTGCCAAAAACAGGGAACCAGCAGCATGGGTTTGCTCGTGCCATCGATATTTGCTTGTGAAATGGGGTAAAATTTTGCAAGTAAGGTTGCTCGTATCTCCGTTTGCTCATACTATTAGTTGCTCGTACAACAAGGTTTTACTGTATAACAGTCAAGCAAGGATATAGTTTGAGGTGATTATGTAACGCAATTTGGTTTGGGAGATAAACGTGTTCAAAAGAGCGCACTTGGATTTTAGCCGTCCATAAGGTAAAGTCTATAATTGCCAGACATGTGCAGCACCTCACATGGCAGTAAAGAAATGTTCTTGATTAAAGAGGAGGGCACATTACACTTTTCTTATTCCAATGACTTCCCTTCATATCCATGCGAATACTGGGGGAGGGAAACAAACAAAGTTTCACTGTGTTCCAAATTTCAAGTTTGGTGAACTATGGCTTGCAGAATTGTATCACATGTGGACAAGTGACCCACAGAAGAGCAACATGTTCACATTTACAGCACCTGGCAGACAGACTTATCCAGAGCGACTTACAATGATCTGATTTATAAAATTCAGCAGTCGAGGGGAAAGAGACCACTCTGTAGGTGATAGCTTGGTGTCTTACACATTATCTTTTGATTAGAAGTCCAATGTTTGAGCTAGCACAAGGTCACGGTGTGACCTCTAGAAAAGAAAAAAGAAACAAAGAAAACACTAATTATAGCGTTATCACAACCCCTTAGTATTATATAACAGCAGTAAAGGAAGAAAATCAACTTTAGAATAAAATCTGCTTGGTTTGCAGTGTTGAACAGGAGCAGAAGGTATATATTTCGACTCTGATGCAAGATTTCATATCCGGTTCCGCTCATATTCACGGCAGGTCTTTAAAAAAGTGATAAACATTGGAATAAAAACATTTTAAAAATTCTGCCAATGTGGTCATTTTGACTATATTAACGTGGCCTGCGAGGGACAAGTAATTTGGCCTTTACCTTAGAAAAATCTTTAGATTCATATTTAACAATTAGGTCAACAACTGGTTGACCTGGTTGTCGTTGGTTTTTGTATTCAAGGATTATATAGAGCAGGCATCAAATTGGTAGTTTTAAAGAGAATGTATGCACTATGTTCTATATAATCAAAGATCTCTCCAGAACTGTTAAATATGTAGCAGGAATGAGCTCTCTCATAGAAGATCTCTCCAATTTTAAAGCCACCAATCTGCAAGTAATGAACCCTTTTGATCCCAAACAAGTTTGACTGACAAGGGGCACGATGACCATCCTTTTTTTTTTTTAAAACACTTCAATCTTTTCATTAAGGTGACAAACCCAGAAGGCTGTCACCAGGTGCCAGGAAGAGTCATGGCAACGGTGTTAAAAAAAGGAACATATCAGCGACCACAAACAGACAGATGCCTGTGTTTTGCTGACGGTCTCCCACTTGGCATTGTTTAAATTGCACTGCCCTTGCCTCACCATGACCCACTTGTGAGGAAGTATGTAATTGTCGACGGCCCTTTGGGAATTTGCCAGGAAAAGAAGAAAGGCTGTCTATATGAATAAACGACTGAAGCTGAAACATCGGTCAAGAGAAAAGGCCATCAATTACACAATGTCAATTTAAGGGCAGGGAGAAAATACGATATATAAACACTATTATAGACACCTGACTTTTCTAGCCATATGTGGTTCTTTCCCAAACTGTTCATGGCTCCATGAACATTTTACACTTTACATGGACTGGAGTTGAAGATCATCCTTCGATAGTCCTCAAAGTTCAATCCTATTGAACATCTTTGGGATAAATTGAAACATTGACTGCCCCCCAAGCCTCCCCACATTATATCAGTAGCTGACTAACACCCTTGTGACTGAATGAGCACAAATCTCCACAAGCATCCTCCGAGAAGCGTGGATGTTCTAAATAGGGGCTTCTGTTATATGTTGTTATAAATGAGGGACTAAATGTGGAAATAGATGTTTAAACAGCACATATGATACGTATGGTCAGCTGTCACACAACTAACTGCAGTTGGTGTTTAAAAATTACATTCGAAAAACCCAACAGTTTTTAATGTATTGGACTGGCTTAAGCATTTACTTACACTTTATACAGCAGAGAATATAAATGCCACCCAATGATCCAGGATCCAAACTGAAAATCTGACCTCTCTGTTTAGTACCAAAGAACTGTCAAGTCAAGTCAAGTTTATTTCTATAGCGCTTTTCACAACAGACATTGTCTCAAAGCAGCTTGAAAGAATTTAACAGTTAAGGTGAACGAGGTGTATTTATCCCTGATGAGCAGCCGTGGCGACTGTGGCAAGGAAAAACTCCCTTAGATGTTATGAGGAAGAAACCTTGAGAGGAACCAGACTCAAAGGGGGAACCCATCCTTATTTGGGTGACATCAAGAGTGTCAACATAGACTTTAAACAATACAGAACACTAGTGTGTGTGTGTTTCTGCCCTTAAGCAAAATACAATCTCAAGTTGCAGGAGAACGTTGTTGCAAAATAACATGATAACATGCGGAAGCGTTTTTTTTTATCACTGGAGAGCATACGAGCATCAATGAAATATCCAGCATCCACACTATCTGACCAGTCATAGATTCAATGTCAAGTATATCAACGTCAAGACCTTTGGAAGAAAAAGAAAAGTGGTCAGAGGCTACAGGTATGAATCTAAACACATCACTGTTTGTGTGTTCAGCAACCTCTGGTCAAATAAGGTTTAAATTTTATCTCCAACTTTGCCCCGTGTGGGTTTTCTCCTCTCTATACCATCACTATTACATGTCCTCTAGCTCAAACATACAAGGGTGAACATGAACAAGAGGAAAAAATAAAAACTTTCAGAATGTCATTCTGTCACTAGAGTAACACTCATTCTCTATTGTAAACTGAAATTTGACTTTTTCCTTCTAGGGGCCGTTTTACCGGTATCTAAACCAGAAGATCTCGCTCTTTAGACTGCTAATTGTTAAATGTTAAATGTCTGTCGCCAGGAGGGATTCCTGCTTCTAAGGGTACGGCTGGTTGCCGTGGTTTTGTTTTGTAGTTAGCGCCTGACTAACGCAATGTGTCTTCGCATAAGGTTCTTTTTCCTTCAAGTGGGGTTGAGTGAGACACTATTTTATTCAGTTTTCCCATTCAATTAATCCTTGCAAGTTGAAATATTTTGAAATATCCATTTATTTACCTTCAAACAATTTTTTAATAGTTAATCATTCTAACCATTTTAGATACTGATAAAACAAACAAGCACATGGATTCCTGTGAGAGGATATACGGCTGGTCTATCAGGTTGAATACTTTTGGTATCCTGTGCCTCAGAAGTTGAACACTTTTGAGAAATGCTCCTCTGTACACAAGCCAAAACCCTTTCCATGTCAGACGGCAGGCTGTTTTAATGACGCTACAGGGACTACTAAAGCACGGTGCCAACAGCTCATTGCATCATCAAGTACTAAAGGGCTTGTGCCATCCTCAGGGATACATTTTCACAATACAAATAACACCACGATTCAACCAGCAGCATGAACTCCGTCGTTAGCCTCGATTCCATGGTCTTACTAATGATTTAAGTGATCTTTCGGGACCTTCGAATATCACATGGAGCTCGAATGAGCACAGTCGTTGTCTTGACACCAAAAGCCAGGCTGCAATGTCGAGGTCAAAAGACACTGTTTGTACTTTTTTCAAGCTCGGGTAATGTTACTTGTGAGGAAACACATTCCAAGCGTGGGAGAAACTAATTTCTCTTTTCAGTCTACAACCAATTCAATCGGAAGCGATAATAGGTTACGAGTCAGACCTCCTGAGAACCTTTTTTTTTTTTTTTTTTTTCTCCCCAACCCAATTCATTCTCTCTGGTCTTTGCTCAGGATCAGCTGTTGGTCAGATCACAAAAAAAAGAATAAAAAAAAAATCATTACCCATTAACTAAAAGGGCTCCAGAAACACAGCACTTTAGAACACACACACACACACACACACACACACACACACACACACACATTATTGCTAAATGATTATATACCCAGGGCTGAAAAAGCAAGCGGGAATTAACACAAATCCATTTCCTCACACGGCTCTTTCACAATCTGACAGCATGGCATTATTCATTACCACAGAACCTATGAGAACTTCAGGAAACCATGGCACTGTCGAGGTACCAGACCGAACCGATCGTTACATTTAAAAAAAAATTATAAGCACTGGACGTTTATGATTTTACCAAGTAAATCTTTCACCGCATGTTCCACAGTCAACCTCTATTCAGATTAGGAACAGCATAAAAAAAATAAAAATAAAAATTTTTTTTAAATGACAAAATCCACCCAATATTCAAGAATAAATCCAACCTTAAGTTCAACTTTGTCATAAAAAAATATAGAAATGTTACAGATTCTTTTAAATGATATTAAATGGGGGCTGTGCTTTGCTTTCATTCGTTTTACGGTGTAATTAATGTTTTTCC
This sequence comes from Silurus aristotelis, assembly GCF_946808225.1. Classification (NCBI taxonomy): domain Eukaryota; kingdom Metazoa; phylum Chordata; class Actinopteri; order Siluriformes; family Siluridae; genus Silurus; species Silurus aristotelis. The sequence continues at coordinate 24,594,962 of NC_139580.1, forward strand.
TTAACAAAAATCTTTTTTTCATTGTTTAAAGTAGAACATTAAAATATATGTTTTCCTGGTGCCTTGGAAAGAAGGAACTCACAAATTGGAATGGTTTTTCAGTTCAGTATGTTGACAGAAAGTACAGTGGTAACTTGACCTACGAGTGCATTAATCTACGAGTTTTCCAGGTACGAGCGGACACTCGGTCGATTTTTTGCTTTGTTACGCGAGCAAAAAATTGAATTACGAGTTCGAGACGCCGTGCTAGATGGCGAAGCGAAGCCAGAAAGCGAAGATTGTGACAAAAATTAAGATAAGCAAAGAAGAAAAAGTGAAAATTTTAAAGTTTAGCAATACGTAGTGTACAGGAGTGATAGTAAAAAACTAGTGTTCCCTCCGCCTCCGCTTATCGCCTCTACCCATTTTGAGGGTTGGAACGGATTAATGCCATTTTAAGTATTTTCAATATGGAAAACTGATTTGATGTGCGAGCAAATTGAGATACGAGCTCGTCCACGGAACGAATTAAAATCGCAGGTCAAGGTACCACTGTATAGGGGGGGGAACAAAAGAAAAACACAGATACCTTAGCGAAAGAGTGTCTTTTGTTTGCGTGGTCATCGTACGTGATTCTCAAATTTAAAATCAAAAGCTTCAAGCTTCAGTTTTACAGGTAAAAACCGGAGTATCTATCTGCTTATTTATTACTGCAAACCTTCAACATTCACAAATAATTCCAGCCTGAAATGGCAATGACAGTAACCAACCTTAACCTACAGCGAGCTAAATATTATTGATAAAGTGAAGGATTACTTTTCCAAACCAGTGATTAGTATGTTGAGTTTTATAGACTGAACCAAGTGTCTGCATAGGAACTGATCTAAAGCCGATGCTATAAACTTATCTGAAGGTAGAGATATTGGACTTTGCACGATTCGTGGGGAGCAGCCATCTTGATTCAATGTCACTATGCAAACAAGGAAGAGACAGTTCAGTTGAGCAGACTATCGAGTTCCTGGGTTGTGGTTTAACCACTTAGACATGAGGAATTTCAAAAGAATACCAACTTGCATTCATTTCACTCGTTTTCGAGTTCATTTTTTAGGAACAGCGTTAAAAAGCATTCGGCATCGTTTTTCACTATGTACGTTTTTTACTTTGGTTTTCCATTCCCTTCTAAAAATCTCCAGCTCTTCCAATTAAAGATAACAAAAGGTTGACATTTTGAAACGTCCTTCAGGGTCTTACGAGCTAAAACTCTCGCGCTGCTTGTTCGTGCTGTAGCGTGGAGAATGTGCATCGAGCGATGGTTACAAAAAAGTGCTTCGAAAAGAAACGACGGGATTTCCAAGGACTTCTGAAGCACAAGAGATGTCATCTGTTAAAACATGTAGTCTATGGCTTTCTTTCTTACAGATTAACAGTTAAGCACCTCTGAGCAACAATGAGCAAGATTCCTGATTTGATCTTCACTTACAAACAAAACAAAAAAAAAAAGCCAAAAATATATTTATTTATTTAATTTATACACATCATCAAGTAATGCCATGTCGACAAAAGTATTGGGACACCTGACATTTCCAGTGGCATGTGGTTCTTTCACAAAATGTTAGAATGTCTGGGTGAGTAACAATTTTCCCTTCACTTGACCCAAACCTGGTCCACCCTTGTGGACTTCAGTAGAGCTCTGACCTCAACCCTAGTGAACACCTTTGGGATGAGAATGCTGACTGCACCCCAGGCCTCCTCACCTCCCCTAAATCAGTACCTGACTTTACTAACACCTTTGTGGTTGAATGAGCAAAATCTCCACAAACACACTCCAAAATCTATTGGAACATCTTCCCAAAAGTGTGGCGATTATTATACCAGCAAAAAATGGGGACTAATGGTGGAATTTGTCCGCAGCCTCTTATTCATATAGCATATTTAAATCTAGCTGAACATAAATACATTTCTGAAAAGATGAATTCGCAGCTATTCTTGCAGGATCCGAGTGGTTATGTAAGATATGTCTAAGCCTGAAGCAACACTTAAGAAGCAAAGCATTAGCAGTTTATACATAGTCCTACATAAACCGCTTGGTCACAGCTTTCGCGAGCGCACCGATTTAGATTTGCTACTACGTTCGTTTTACAGGCTGCGCGACACGCCGTCCCTACGACGCGTTTTTACTGCGACCTTTTACCAGTTGCTGTAGCCAAAAAGAAGAAAATTGGAACCACGGTTATTCTGTTTTCCACTCGTCTGCCCTTTGTTCTCTCTCGCCCTAAAGGCAGCTCGTCTTCAGCTCGAGCGTGATTACCGTTCTCTCGGATTTCTTGCGCTGTCTCGCTGACGTCTACTTCTGAGTCAAAACACAGCGACGTTGACAAGGTGCATCGCAACAAACCCACACACACACGCACAAGTCGAGATTAGTCATTCGGACAAAGGAAAAACCAAGCGTCGTAGTGTAATAAAGGAAAACACACAGTAAAGCAGGCTTTTCTAACTTTAATATGGTCACTCCTCTAACGAAAGCTTGGGACATTAAACAGGAGGCATAAAAGGGAGAAAAAAAAAATAAATACAGCTTTTTTTTACTACACCCACTAACCGTATATAAAACCTCCTTTATTGCTCTAAAAGTGCTTATACGTGTATAGCAGCAATGTAGTGAACCTGAATGTTTCCAGTGATTATAGACTTCAGTGTTGGGGGATTTTTTTAGGGTTTTTTGCTGATGTGTTCATATCGAAGAGCGAAACGATTTTCATGGTTTCCTACAATGTCTCAAAAAATATATATTTACCGTATTTTTCTGACTATAAGCCGCTACTTTTTTCCCACGTTTTGAACCCCGTGGCTTAAACAACGAAGTGGCTTATTTATAAATTTTTCCTGGGTTTTTCCCGGTTTCACAAACTTCAAGCTAAAAAACTGAACCCCATAACATTAGACCAATGAAATTTCCGAACAGAAACAAAAAAAAAAAAAAAAAAAAAAAAAAAACGCACCTCACCTGTGTTCTGAGCTGCACGGCATCGGGAGAAAAAAAGTTTTGTTTTTTTTTAACGCACGACGATGCCAAAAGATTTTCTTTTGCCAAGATGACTTTCTTGGTCGGCTACTGTTTAGATGCAAGCCGTTGTAACGCGTTGAGTCTGGGTGAAGGGAGAGCTCGCTAACTCCAGTTGCAACAGAAATCATATAAGCACAGACAGGTTTCCAAAACTCGTGCTTTTTTATTTTTCTTGGCAACAGCGTTACAGGTTAGTCAAAGAAACTTAGAAATGAGCATCAGAAAATAATAAGGACATAATCCTCAGTCTTGCACACATGCAGTAATAGCGGAAAATGCAGTGGCATGCTATTTCCAAAATACCGCTATGCTCCTAAAGGAAGCGCAAAGCCTGTGTAAAGTACATTAGTGTAGACACCTGCGGCTTATAGACAGGTGCGGCTTATTTATGTTCAAAATAAAGATATTTGTAAAATTATATATGGGTGCGCTTTATAGTCCGGAAATTACGGTAAATTAAATCTTCTCGCTGTTCAACAATGACGCTTGATAAATGGAAAGGACTTTTCCTGCAAACAGCATTTGTTTGTTTAAAAAATAAATAAATAAAAAATACACCCAGACATTACAAGTACTAGACACACACAAGAAAAACTAAAAAAATAAAAAGAAGTCTCGACAGTGTCAAACATGGCGTTCGCAGTAGAGCCAGTCAAGTCTTAAAAGAAGAGAGCAATCTTCCGTCTCCTTCCTCCACTGCACCAAAATCCACTTGGGTGCCTGCCAGATAGCAGCAGGATAACAAAATGTCAGTGCGAGAGCGAGTGACTTAGCAGACCTTATCCTCACATCACCTTGCTGCACTCAACAGCAGAACAGAAATCTGCACCGGGCAATTTATCTTCGGGAAGCTTCGCTGGCTAAAACGCCAGCCGTAATGCCGCTGTGCGCCAGAACCAGTTAATTGACCCGTCAAAATCTGGGAACTCGCTGATGCAAATGTTTTGCGCTTTGAATGTTTTAATACGCGAGAGGCGACTTACAATGGCACTTTCTCAACCCGAGAGAAGAAACGCTTTCTAACAGGCAGACTGCCTGAGCAGGACCATTTTCCACATTTATTTTTAATGAAGTGGAGACTAAAAGGATACATATTCATGAATTCATGGTTGTCCGAAAATAATGGCACCCTTCATAAAAAACATTTTTTTATGAATAAAAAGAGGACTTCTATTTCGAACCTTTTGTAAATAATAGTGTGTGCTCCAACAAGGAGTCATTTTTTTCTTATAACTTTCTACTTCTTGTTCCTTGACATCAGTGTCTGCACATTTTTCACTGCCATAGACTTACAACTGTTTACTTGTACTTTTCAAAAGTGTCTACACTTCTCTTTACTGCTATAGACTTTATGTACGTGTTTAAATTAATATATATATTTACATGCTGTACATATACTTACATATTTATCTGCACAATTGCTACTAATTGCAATTCTATCTATCTAGTTACATTGCTACTAACTCTTTATCTAGTAACATATCTGTCTGTCTTTCTGTCGTCTGTCTCTCTGTCTGTTTATGTTGGTACATATTTGGAAGCACACAATTGTTTGTCTCTGTATGTTGTAATATTTAAAACAATCTTCCTTGCCTGGCATTAAAAACATCCAAACATGACCCAACATGCCAATGTACAAAAAGAGCTCCGTAAAAAATACTTCACCAAATTTGGGCTGGAACAACTCTTGCACAGAATCCTGACCTCAGCCCTACTGAACAACTTGGGCATGAACTGGAATACCGACATCTCACTAACGTTCTCGAAGACGAAGGTGCAAAAATCAACACAGCCAAACCCCTAGATCTGGTAAAGCCTTCCAAGAAGAACTGAGGTGATTAGAACATCGAAAGAGGATTAAATCTGGAATGGGAGGTTCACCAAGCACATACGATGATGTTAAGGTGTCCATATATCATCGGCGATAGGGTTTGACACCACTGTGGATTATTTTTAAACGGTCTCAGGGACATTAAAACGTGTGGAAATATAAAATCGGTTCTCATTCGTAAATGATGAGATTTCAACTGTAATACGTTTATGTAAGTATTATAGTGTTTTATATAGAACCCTATGATCCTAACAGAGAAATTTCCTATTTGGCAGCAACATAAAACGTTCTCTAACGCTCTAAAGCCTTGGACGTCAATTACCTTACAAATCTGATTGATAGCCGGTAACCTTTAATTTAGGTTAAGGACAGGTATGAACTGTCAGAAGAGCTTCTAATACCGGCAGGTGCTCATTTTCTGTGCACTTAGTGAGGTGCGTGATGATATCCATCGATGTCTATCAGTACGAGGAGAGTCTGCTGAAATAAATCAAGGCTTCTTATAAAAGAGTAACACCGACTGCTCTACTTTACTGGCGTGTTGTTTGCGCTTATTGAGTTTATAACAAGCTCTGAAAACAGCAGGTACATCATCAACTGTCTGGATTCCTCAGTGGCTTTAAAGCTTTGTAGTAACAAAGGAACATGGACGATACGCACATTTCAGCACCCCTGCTATGCTATCTTCTCCTTTTCTCCCTCGGAGAGGACCCGTGTTTTAGAAATGTCCATCAGGCATCTCAACACGTGAGGCAGCTCATCAACCGAAAAAGAAACCGAGACGTTGTACAATCTTTAGAGATGTAACTCCAGGTCGTGATCATCTTCCTGGACAACATAGAGATCATGCAGTGGGACGATGCCATGGAGGCCACTCGGTTGCTCGTCCAGTTCTTGGACATCCTGAGAATGCACTACTGCAACTCGCTCCATGCGATCTTCCTCTGTGTACTATTTAGCCTTGATCCAGAACGCAGATGTACGACTTACTTTCGGTCTTCACAAGTTCTCCCAAATCAAGCCATTAATGGGTCTACTCGCTTCCTGGACCAGATTTAAAACCCAGATGCTTGCCTATAAATCTAAAACCAGACCAGCCCCCACCTACCTGAAGGCACTGCACCACGTTCTCTTCAAGTTTGTAGAACACCTCGGCTGAAAACACCATCCCCCCAAGATATGCGCCACGGTTCTTCTCCGGACTGACGATCGGGTGAATTTCCCCCTCGCTGCGACTGAAGATCTCTCGCCACACCAAGCACTTAAATGCTGACCAATTTTTAGAACAAGCCCCGACTTTAAACCAAACCAAAACCTGCTCTCCGTCCTCGCAGTATCAGTTCCTCTCAATATGTTCGTTAAAGAGGCTACAAAGCGTTAAAACCCCTGCGTTTGTTATCGATCACAGACCCCATGCGCGGAAGGAGAAGCAGTTTTAAATCCTGAATGGCCACAAATGAACAACTAACAGTCTGAAATGACATTCATTCTCAATTAATCAATTAACAAAACGCTAGCGCGAAATAAACACAATAAGCACAACAAGGTAGTGCCATATGTTCAGTCCATGCTCGCTAAGCACAAGGAAAACCAAATCAGCCAGGGCGCTTAATTACGAGTCACTTGGCAATGGGAGCAGCCACAAGATATAAAAATCACATGCTAGTTACAACTCCATGCTGTAACCCACTATAAAATGTCTAAAACTCTGTTACACTGTAACCTCATCACTTTGCGTTCTGAAACCCTCGGATTCCAAGAAAAGCTTGCGATTATGATGATCAGAAAAATGAAACCGACAGGATACAGTAGAAATTTCAACACAATAAAAAAACGGCATCCAGACCCTTTTTTTTTTTTTTTTTTTTAGTATGAACATTATTTCAACGGTGACGACGATGGACAGGATTAGAAAGGAGTTTATTAGAGGGACAGCGCATGTAGGACGTTTTGGAGACAAGGTGAGGGAGGTGTGATTGAGATGGTTTGGACATGTGCAGAGGAGGGACATGGGGTATATCAGTAGGAGAATGCTGAGGATGGAGCCACCAGGTAGGAGGAAAAAAGGAAGGCCAAGGAGGAGGTTTATGGATGTGCTGAGGGAAGACATGCAGGCAGTTGGGTTGAAAGAGGCAGATGTAGAGGACAGGGGGGTATGAAGAAGGATGATCTGCTGTGGAGACCCCTAATGGGAGCAGCCGAAAGAAGAAGATCATTTCAACTGTACTTATGACGAGGGGGTAGAAAGTGTGTCCGCTGACCTAATGCATGCGATCTGCTCAATAGATTTGCGACTAAATTAGAAACAGTTTTAAAAAGTCTTAAAAATCATAACAGGTCATGTGTAATTATCAGTTCAAAACACCAAAATGGTGTCAATGTCTCGGACAACGGGTCAGCAAACACTAGCGTTTTATTTCTATTATATTTCACTTCACCAGTGGAAACAGACTTTCTGTATTTGACACCATTCATAAACCAGCTTCTGTTACAGCAGCATTATTAGTAATTAACTCTCGTGGCACTTATAAACCCCTCAGAAAATAATCTTTGTCATTCGTGGCACATTAGTGCTGTTACTCGCATTGTCGCAATACTCACAGAATTCGTGGTTAGGAAATTAAGTGTATGTGAACATGAAAAGAGCTTAACAGAGATTATGTCTCAATTGGGTTATGGCTCAACAGCACCGTATAACGAATAAGTCAAATGTTGTAACCTTTAGAAGAAGAAGAAAAACAGTTTCGCCTTATCAACGAAAAGATTACGAGATCAAATAAATGGCAATGCCACAGCCAAGAGTCCAAAAGTGCAACAAAAAAAAAATAGAGCATGTTCTCTGGCGTGTTCAGGGCAGCATTACCCGATCGTGGGCAGTCTATGAGCTCATGTTTGCAGAAAAGCCTTTCAGTAGCACGAACAGAAGAATGAAAAGACGTAGAAGCCGGCTTTTACCCGACCGGCGAGATAGCTGTCGTGTGATAAGGGGGGGGGGGGGGAGGAGTTAGTGGGTGGGAAATGGCATATGCCCAAGCATTCATCTTCAGTAACACCTTATCTTGGTGTGGGATCCATAATGTGTATCCTGGAAACATTAAAAAGACACCATGGATCAGATGCCAGTCCCCCATTTACACATTCACACCTAGAGGCAATTTTGAGCAGCCATTTCACCCACTGGAATGTTTTTATTCTGGGGGAGGAAAAAAGAATAAAAAAAAAAAAGAAAGACCCAGCATAGACACACACTCCACACATACATGAAGTGGAGCTCTGGAGATCTGAGGAAGTACTGAAGCATGTGGAGCAATGACACATCCTGCACCACCATGCTCCTTGACCAAATTACTAATAAGAACCAACATAAATAATGTAAGGAAATGATCTGGTACGCTATTGATTCAACCAAACGTACTGGGTTTTTTTGTTTTGTTTTGTTTTTTAAGGGAGTGCAGTTTTAGGTGTAGGAAATGGTGAGAAATTAATCTGGACTTGTTCGAGTCCACGCCATACGGAGGACAAACAAAACACAATGTATTGGAAGGAGTATACGAACAAAATCATAGAGACGAAACATTTTAGAGAAGAATGCAGTTATTATTGTTTGCTTCATGTCCTCCCTTGGGGTCCTTTGTAGGAGATGAGGCTTTGCTCAGTGGGCCTTGTTAACTCGCATGACTCTATAGGTGTTAGCGTGTAGGGTTGAAGAAGTGTGTGTGTGTGTGTGTGTGTGTGTGTGTGTGTGTGTGTGTGTGTGTGTGTGTGTGTGTGGTGGGGGTGAGATTTTTGCTACAAAAATGATACAAAGCTTCCATTTATTTTGTTTGATCTCATGAGGCTGCGTGTGAAAAACCGGGGACCAGGAACAAATGATGTAAAAGCGTTTGTATTGTTTCAGGGTAAATCACTGCACGCCTTCCTACACGGACTAGACTCGTATGGAGCTCGGAGCTTCTACCCCATGCCTAGCAAAGAGCTAGCTGGAGATGTGTGACAAAGCGAAGGGCATGGACACAACTAGCACGGCATTAGTGTTCACACCAATCATGAGCTTTCTAGCATAAGAGAAATAGTCGCTTTCAGGTCGGAAATCAAGAGGATCAGGACAACTAGGTACCACCTTTTAACCCAATAACCCCTCAATATACACGCAATGACATGAAAAGACATCCGGGGGGAAACAGCAAATGAACCAAATGGATCCGCACTGGACAACCAATAGCCATTTTCTCCTACATTATATTGTTATTATAATTATTTTTATTTTTTTAACATGCAAAACAGATGCACAAGTCACTGGATGAACTGAGCCTTGCTAGCCTGCTACAGCGCTTATCCGGCGGGCTAACTGCTTAGCTAGGGGCAGAAAACCGGGTGGGTGAGGGCGCATAGAGATTCCTGCACAGGACAGGGTTATACACACTGCCACTTACCCCACTGAAGGTGTCCCCGATCCCCCGGTGCTCATGTGCACTCCATAGATCCCGAATGGTAAAGGCAAAAACGGGGAAAGAAACGAGCCGCTGGAGATCTCACACACACATAGGCACGCACGCACGCACGCGCGCGCGCACACATACACACACAAGCGCGCACCGAGATCCAGACAGAGACAGCGGGAAGGCCAGCTCAGCGGATCGCGGCCATCACGCACTCAGAGCCCGCTGTTAGAGCGCGTCGCAGCGCCGCCCGGACATTTCACTTCATTCCTCTCCAGCTCCTCCAGCTTCTCACTCCCGAGTCCCCGGATAAAAAATAAACCTTGCAGCTGCTCGCCTTCTCAGATTTCTAAGGGAGATAAATTACGTCGATCGTGAGGTTTTCATGTCGCTCCGTTTTCCCTCAGCGCCTTGGCTCAAATATTTAATGGCTGTTTGTAGCCTCGCAAAGCCGAGAGACACCGAGACTCTGTCCGCAAGCTGGAGCTGATGGAGCTGCTGCAAAGCCCGGGCTGAATCCTCCACTCGGATTGAACTGACTGACTCTCTCTCTCTGTGTGTGTGTGTGTGTGTGTGTGTGAGAGAGAGAGAGAGAGAGAGAGAGTGTGTGTCTGTGAGTAAAACTGAGAGTGTGTGTCTGTGAGTAAAACTGAGAGTGTATGTGTGTGTTTATGTTTAGATCTAAGTGTGCATACAGCTTTCATTGATTACATTAATAATGATGTCAATGTGAGGTCCCCAAAATGCTAGTACAAGAGAGTTTGTGTGTGTGTGTGTGTGTGTGTGTGTGTGTGTGTGTGTGTGTGTGTGTGTGTGAGAGAGAGAGAGAGAGAGAGAGAGAGAGAGAGAGAGAGAGAGAGAGACAGACAGAAATATACTGGTGGGGACACATAAGTAGGAATAATAAAGAATTAAATTTGTGGGGACATTTGGCAGGTCTCCATTAAAAGGCCTGTTGGCATTTTTTTTGGTGTTGTTTTTTAGTAATCATTGTAATGGTTTTGGTGTCTACCGAATTCTTTAGTTCTATTAATTATGTCAATAAAAGGTGTGTGTGTGTGTGTGTGTGTGTGTGTGTGTGTGTGTGTGTGTGTGTGAGCAAGAGACAGACAGACAGACATTTTCATATCCTGGTGGGGACATGTAGTAGCAATAATATAGGAATATCATCTACCAGTTTTAATTTTACTACAAAAACTGCAGGTTAAATTTTTTAGTATTTATGGTAGTGGTTTAGGTGTTAAATTCTTTAGTAAACTATGTTACATTAATTATTATTAAAATTGAAAGTCCTCATTAGGCATGTGTTTGTCTGGGCATGCTTTCATGTCTTAGATGGGATGTTTGTTTGTTTTTTTTTTCAAAAGGATTGTTAATTCTAACCGGTTGTTTAAAACAAAACAAAAAAATAGCTTCCCTTTTCCTTTATTTAATAAATTCTTTATTAGGTATGTCAATGAAAAGACCTCACAAAAGTAGTATGACAAACATGCATGTGTCTGGGCATGTATTTATATCTTGGTAGGGAACAAAATGTGCCAGAGAACTGACAGGTGTGAATTTGTAGGGACATTTGTTTGATCCGAATGGGAGAACCTTTTTCTTTAGCGTTTATTATTTAATTTTATTACTTAGGTTATAGATAGATTTATGTGTAGGTACAGGCTTCTTTAGTTCATCTATGAAAGGTTCTCAGTAGGCTAGTAAGACACATATTTGGTGTGTGTGCAAAACATTTGTAACGGGTTATACAGGAATGGATGTGTGCTCTGTTTGCAACATCCGTAAGCACATATTGCCACAGTAAATAATAAAACATGTCAAATTTCAAAATAACCATCAATTTCCTTCATAATTAGCTTGGTCATATAAGTACCATGTGTTCATGTTTCCTGCATCTATTATCACATGCTGGGGTAGTGTAGCCTGTGTCCAGTCATAACAGTGGGACATTTGTGACATCTCATTCATAATGTAGAAAATCTCACAGTAAATTTATTCTGTGCAAATTTTCATTAAAAAAATCAACTAAATACAAATCTCTACTACCCACTTTAAATCAATAAAAGTGCCAATTATATATTTTTTTACAGTCCCATGTTATGTTTAGGTAAATCCTTGTCATCATATAGATCTTTTTTATTTTTAGATAGAAGTGTGTGCAGGTCATGAATACTGAAATACACTATATGGACAAAACCATTGGGATACTTGACTTTTCTAGCCCTTTGTGGTTCTTCCCCAAATTGTTACCCCAAAGTTAGAGGCACACAATAGGATCAGATGTCTTTGGATCATGTAGCATGACATTTTCCCTTTACTTGAACTAGGAGATCCAAACCTGTTACAGCATGGCAGTGCCCCTGTGCCCAAAGCCAGCTCCATAAAGAAATGGTTTACATGGGCTGGAGTGAAAGATCTTAAGAGGACTGCAGATAAACTGGAACACTAACTGCACCCCAGGCCTCCTCACTCTACATCAGTAACTGATTTTACTAACACCCTTGTGGCTGAATAAACACAAATCTCCACAAGCACACTCCAAAATCTAGCGAAGAGTGGAGATTACTGTAACAGCAAATGGGGACTAAATGTGTAATGGGATGTTCAAAATGCACATACACATCTTACAAAATCATAATCATCATACACAAAATAATACAAATCATACAGAAATATTTAGGTCCTCACAACTTTTGTCCATTTACAGTAGTGTATATTAGCATTAAGAATTGCATCTGTTTCATGTGTAGCTTGGTGTATCCTCTCATGATGAATAATTGGGATCAGCATTGCTTTAAACCCTTTTGTTATTTAAACATTCACGAATTAGATCCTAAATTTAAAGTATCTACTATATCATTATATCAGTCATTCTTTTCCGACTAATTGATAATCGATTTTCAGTTTCACTTTTGGTCAGATGCAATGTCATAATCCTATTATGGAATCTATTGATTTTATAGCTCAGAATGGCGTTGTCAGGCTTTAAAGAGAGCTGCTTAACTCAACATTTTATTCTCCTTTGCTGAACGAGTGTCAGAAGGTCTTTGTATTTGTAGGCCAAATCAGCTTGCAGTTGCAGGTGAAGCAAAAGAACCAGTCATTGTGACAAGCAAACATGTCATACTATTTGTCATACACTGGGAGAAGATAAACTCTAGTGTTTACTCTGCTTTTGTGCTGAGGAAGCTGAGGGGAATCGTTCTGAGCTAGTTGCCATGGGAAACCAGGGTATGCTAATGTTGACTTGCTATGAAAAGCAAGAGAGAGAGAGAGAGAGAGAGAGAGAGAGAGAGAGAGAGAGAGAGAGAGAGAGAGAGAGAGAGAATAAGAGAAATATAGAAAGAGTCTCTGTAGCATTCAGAGACCATGAGGCCAGGGGAAACTGAATTAATGAGATAATTTTCACACTGGGAGGGTGGCAGTCAGGTCCACCACTTTATCTTCTCATTGCCTCTACACTTTCACACTGAGTTAACCACTCAGTCACACAGAACCTGCTCTGTTTTCCTATAATTGTTTTCCTACCGAGCTGTAAGCACTGGCGATGCAAGCAAAAGATAAATACGATTCGGGTGAAGCAATCGCTCCTCGACACACAGGTCCAAATGAAAGCACAGACTGGAACTCGTCCAAATCAGTTCTATCCGCACTCTCAACACTACAAGTGTGTTATTTATACCGTCTCAAATTGAGTGCATCTCATGGTTTGTCAATCAAACGAATCAGTCTGTTGATTAGACAAATGAATCCAAGGTTAAGTGACTGGCATTTGTCAGTAACATATGCTTCCTGATGCTTTTGCTTTTCATAAGCAAACTGACATATGGGCTTGATTCATAGTGGCGTTGTCTCTAACCTGAGGCTCTGACGCCATCAACTCGTCAGGCAGGAAGAAAACATGTAATAAATCACATCTAGAGAAAGAAAACAGTTGCTGAAAAATCAATGAATGGGTTTCCTCATTTTTCTCCTTTGTCGTTCTGATTGCATTTTTAATTAGGGCATGTGTCATGGCCAGGCGACTGAGACACGATTTACATGTGCATTTTTTTTATTATTTTTTTATTTCCTTGGTCAGGCACTTGCTATGCTAATTAATCAGTAATTGTAATGAGCTGTAGGAGGATACATTCAGAAAGACTAATGAAGTGGGACAAAAGGGGGGACACGGGCACCCGAGTTCTCCCTGCCTTTTGTGCCATCTGCAGATGCATTCTCATGGTAAACCAGTTCATTTCATGCTGGACTCCTTTTCTATGGCACGTATACATTGCAGATGTTCCATTCTGTCATCCCACTCCAGCATAATTTGACAGAGGAGCACAACAAAAGCTGTGATGGCATATTCTGCATGTTATTTCCAACCATAGAGCCCAAAGAAAAAAAAAAAAAAAAAGAAGCCAATCAAAAAGGAAGCTTTGACAAACCTCCCATTACATTCAAATTACTCCCTGTGGTGCCACGCGGGGTGTGCTGACTTAAAATTATGCCATATTATATTTTAGGCACAAACAGGTGTACTTACAGAATGTGCTTTTATATTCCTTGTGTGCATATAATTAGATTAGGTTTATTGCGTAAATGGGAGAAAAAAGGCTCAATACAGGGAAAGAAAAATGAACACTGGGTGTTGATATAATGCATTAGCAGTGGTGATAAATTCAGCAAATATTACAATCATTGTAAAGATTATGAAGGCAACCATTAGCAGTAATTTGTTTTTCAAATGCCCCTCCTCCAGCTATTCTCTTGTTGAAAGTAGTACTATAGTAAAAAGCTATAAAATGCAATTTACATTCAGAGAGATTCCCATTAGTGGAGTCATTCTACAATGTAATTGTTTTTTTTTTTTGTCCTATAATATCTCAATAACCGAAATACATAATTATCGAGGTTGTTCAGACCAATGTAAACATTTCACCTCATAGTTATCATAGCTAAAAAAAAAGAATTAGCAAATGTATAATTTCTAGAATGTCTATTGTTTATTCAAATTAACAGGTATCAGCTCAATTAGCTCTATATTTTTTATTCAGTTTTATTTGTATAGAACCTTTAGATTGTAAATATAAAAATATATGTGTAAAAATATATTTAATTAATAAATTAGACCCTATAATTTTATCCTTAATGAGAAAGCTCCATTAGATGATATGAGGAAAAAATCTTGAGAGGAACCAGGCTCAAAAGAGAACCCCTCCTCCCATCCACAAATCATCTGGGCGACACCAAATATCCATTCATTTTAGTTCTATCATTGTTTTTTTAACTGTTCACTGATGGACGCTGAGGGCATTTGTAATTTTAAGCCATTGCGTCAAACTCTTTATATTGGGGCTGTCAAAATGAACGGATTAATATCGCATTAACGCAAATTCATTTTAACGCCACAAATTTTATTAACGCAGGATTATTTCAGCGCGCATTTCTGTTTGAACATTTTTATTAAAAATATAAATAAATATAAAAGAGGCAAAATTAAAACCTTCAACGCAACACATTTATTCTCGACATCCTTTCTTTACTCTTAAATCTACCGAAAAGTTATTTTTAACCACTAAACATTTGTTTTGCTGATGCGCCAAGTCTTAAAAACCGTAATGATGCACACATCCAGCAATTGTAACTGTCCGTGTGGGAAACATTGCAAAAGCTCCTTTTGGTGTCCTGACGATTTACATAATTTGAAACACTGTAATGTAAGACTTTTACAAAAATATATTGTGTTCACGCTCCAAGTTTGGTTTTACTAATAATAAACATAAATTTGCATAAAGCATCCATATTTGTAAATGCCAATGTTGATTAGAGTATCAAAAACATGAACAACTTGCGATTAAGTTGCGATTAATTACGAGTTAACTCATGACAATCATGCTATTAATCGTGATTAAATATATTTTAATTGATTGACAGCCCTAGTTTCTATTCATTATATTCAAAATCCTTCATCTGTCTTTAGATATTTCATGTAGTCCCAAATATTACATTAGCAATTTACAGCAACATTAGTACATTAGTTATAAAATCAAACCTATGATTATAGTAATGCTACGTTACAGTCTGTTCTAGCTCACTGTCTGACACTTCTTCATATTCTGCCTAAAAAGAAGCCATTTCATGCCAAGCCTAAAGCATACAGAACAGTAAAGAAAGCCTCTCCTCTCCTCATTCATCATCCTTTTATAATTGCTCTTTAAATAATGCCCATGGAAGCTTTGGAAACATTAAGTGCTTAAATAGAGGACTTTCTTTTTAGTGCGAACATTGAAAAAGGCCAGAGCATGTAAGCGGGTGTGCGAGAGAGTGTTTTATTTTAGCACTGTGAGAAAGAAACGGTCTCTGGCACTTATTTTCTAGATTTATTCACTTGACCTTATTAGAAATCATCTAGCATTGGAAAGGGCAGAGGCTGATCGGGGATCAGGTTACACATATTCACATCCCAGTCATCACTCTTATGAGGTAATGGGAAAGCCAGTCCGAGATCATTAAATGGCATGCCACGGTTGTTATTCACTTTCCGACTGGAAGGTAAAGTGTAGCATGAGGTTTCACCCCGAGGCAGGAAGCCACTGTGGGATAAAATTTCTTTGGTGTGTTTGGTAAATTGTAGTCACTTGACCAATCAGCACTCTCAGGCAAGAGTGGTGACAGATAAGGTCGCCAACCTGACAAAGAAACTTAAAACAATAACCACACACCACACTACACAACACATATATTGTATATGAAGTAGTTTATCAGGCTTGAATCTGTCTTCGAAAAGATAACACAGTCCTTTAAGGCTACAGCTTTGCTACACTGACGAGACGTCATGCTTGAATGGACTACAACGGGGAGTTGATGTATGGAGTCAGTGCCATTTTGAAATAATTGAATGCCTTGAGTTGAACCTCTAATTTGCTACACTTAGATTGGTTGTTATGTAGTGCAACAGATTATTGTCCTAAGGGCAAAACAATAAAGGTGTGTTTGGCAATTTTTCATCACATGCTCACACACAAACAGGATACATTTACACCATTTAGCCACCATTAAAGATTGAACGCTTGTTTAACACCAGGCTCATGATTCTTAAATGGACAGTGGCTATAGTCAGGTGTTAAATCGGATTTAATGTGCACTCTTTCCAACCATACAGTCAATATATAAGTCATTAAAATTACTTATTGCATACACATATTATTAAATAGCGCATTGGGAAACTATAGACTGCATTTTATTTGACATAACCTATAAAGAATTATTATTCTTTATTACTAGTAACATTCTTTATTACTATTACTAATGAAAGAACTTCGCAAGAGATTGGCACAATGTATATGCACTATGCATGCTATTGTTTCAAGTATTTGTTCCATAAAATGCTTAATTACCCTTTTAGAAGCACAACATGGGGCTGGTGTTAATCCGCTCTAGGTTGGATTTGAGTTAACCTATATAGATGATGGACAGCCTAAAGGTTCTTAGCACCATTGTTCATCCTAATCTTTGCATGACAGCTTTTCTTATAGAAAATAAAGGAGCAAGACAGAGATAGAGAAAGAGAAAGAAAAAAAAAAAGAATAATATTAGCTATTTTTGAGTGTGTCTCTGCTTTCTTGCTTGAACAATTCAAATACATTTTCCCCCCCTTGGTTTATAGAATTTTCAGTCTAATTATTTGATTTCATGGTGGCTAGAATGGCATGTAACTGCTTTCTAAAGATTTATATGAAATTCCAATCAATAGTGGTGAAGCTTGGAGCCAACAACAACAAAACAAGTAGAACTAACTGCCCGTTTTTTTAAGAGCATGATTATTGTACATATGTTATTGTTCAAGTGTGGTATTCATGTTGGCTTTGTAAAATTAATCGCTCTCTCTCTCTCTCTCTCTCTCTCTCTCTCTCTCTCTCTCTCTCTCTCTCTCTCTCTCTCTCTTATAGTCAGCCACTGGTCTTCTGTGGGAGAGTTGTGCTCAATTTCCATTTTTATGAACAATCAGGTTCCCTCTGTCAGAAAGAAGGATGGAAGAGCGCTGCAGGATCAATGTCAGCTTGCCTTCTGAATAGCAATGAGCTCCAGGCGGCAGCGGCAGCAGCAGAAGCAACGGCACTGAAAGCTGTTACTGCTATTACTCTGGAGAAATGAGACATCAGTAAAATAATACATTCAATTTGATTCATTCCAAGGTTCAATCCAAGAGTGATTCTCTATTAACATCTGCTAATTCCAGCTTGTAATGATTGACCGGCATGCACAAAAAACTACCAGACATTTCGACAGAGAAACGTGTGTCAGGCTCTCACCGAATATAATAGAGCTGATTATTTTTTAAACACGGTACAGATCTGCGGAGATCCACAAAATGTCTGTCAAAAGCTGATTTATGTACCGACACACACTTTGAACCGATGTTACCAGATGAAAAGCCTAAACAAAAAAAGCAGCAAGTGACAAATTGTGACTGATTTCTGTGGCCATGTTGTTGAACTGGCTTCACAAAAGGCAGATTTTTCTTTATTTGGATTAAGGAGCAACTCCGACTATGTGCATGGACGTTTTACTGGTAGTCTATTAATAGTTTTACATATTTTGTTCATGTCTTTGCTTTTACAAACAACAAAACAATTACTATTAAGAAAAATTTTAAAATCTCTTTTGGAACTAAAAAATTGTCAACAAATTTCCAATTGACACTGGAAACAGGAAGGCATGCAGCCATATCCCATAAAAACACAAACCTTAACCACATCTTCACAAAATCTTTTTATTATACAGGTTTTTGCAATGATGATTTGGGACATCTGTTGTGTTTCTTCCCCAACTTTTAAAACAAATTTGGAGGCACACAACTGTATAGGATGTCCTTGGACGTGTTACCATCAACTTGAACTTGGAAATCCAAATCTGTTCAAGCATGAGAATGCCCCTGTGAACAAAAGCCAAGGGTTATTTGTGAACAAATATCACTTAAAGATATGGTTTGCATCAGTTGGAGTGGAAGATCTTGAGTGGCCTGCTATAGTACTCTGACCTCAACCCTATTAAACATCTTTGGGATGAATTGGATGCACCCAGGCCTTCTTACCTCACCTACATCTGTACATGACTTTACCAACACCCTTGTGGTTGAATGAGCACAAATCTCTGTAACTACACTCCAACATTATCTCAAAAAGAGTGGAGGTTTTAATAACAGAAAATGGGGACTAGGTGTGGAATTGGAAGTTTGAATCAAGTAATTACATAATATTTTATATATATAAAACACATTGTAAAAAGTTGGTGCAAGCTACTTTTCTGTAAAACTGCTGTGCTACACCACTTAGCTCCAACCCTAGTGTTTATTACAACATTTGCATTGATCCTTTTTAATAAAACTGTCCAACATTTCCTACTAACTGCATTACGTTCTTCCTGTCAGACTCTTTACATGACTGAAAATTCAGAGAGAATTGCAAAATGTGAAGGACAAGAGGCAAGTAATCGCCTCTACCTGGCAAAGTGATGCATTAAGTAATTTAGACACGAGGGCCACTGAAGAACGATGCTCTCAATTACATGTGCTTATCGATTTTTTGCCAGAAAGTGGTTCAGCTGCAGCCTTTAATGTATGAGCTTGTTGTTAGAGAAGCTTTCAATTACACACTGAAATAACAGGAAGAACTTTAGGATTTTCCATAAATTAGTAATCTAAGTTTTCATCATCGTAAAATACAACATGAGACATTACTGTGCCTTATTTTAAAACCACACCTGCTCCACATCGTGTTAAACAAAAACGGTAGAAGAAGAAGAATGGTAGCTCAGTGGTTAATGTGCTGGGTTACTGATCGGAAGGTCAGGGGTTCAAGCCATGGTATCGCCAAGCTGCCACTTTTGGGCCCTTGAGCAAGGCCCTCAACCCTCTGTGCTCCAGGGGCGCTGTATCATGGCCGACCCTGCGCTCTGACCCCAGCTTCCGAGCAAGCTGGGATATGCGAAGAACGAATTTCACTGTGCTGTGATGCATACGTGACAAATAAAGGCTAGTCTTCTATTTTATATTCTATAGTCATTGAGGCAGGAGACTGTAGACTTTTTCAGCACAGGGACGAAGGTCATCGTCTTAAGGCACGTAGAAACAACGGCGCTGCTCAGGGTGATGTTGAAGATGTCGGTAAAGACATCCGCTAGCTGTTCTGCACATTCCCTGAGCATTCTGCCAGGAATGTTGTCTGGTCCAGCAGACTTCTGTGGGTTAACTTTGAATAGAGTTTTTCTCACTTTAGCTGTGGTTAGACAGAGCACCTGGTTACTGGGAGGAGGGGTTGTCTTGCTGTCCGGCAGGGCCGGCAAGGCCTTCTCTTCTGACCTAAACACTATCAGAAGCACTTACTTACATTTACAACCTAAACTCTAATATTTGTTTCATACATTTTGTATTAATTTATTCCCAACAGTTTATTCTCTTCATTTCGTGTCTTTTCTCTTGGCTCCACTGCTTCCAGTACGTTTATGTGGATTCTAGATTTTTAGCCAATCAGATTTCAGGCTCTTTGTGCTGCCATGTCAATCTAATCTGCCCAGGGCCTTCAGAATCAGTAGTGCTGGCTGATGTACCTTAACCTATATCAGCAATTGGTCTGTTTCTTTATCCAATCAGATTGGAGACAAGTGAAGGTGATTAGTATGAAAACGAGGTGCTGGGAGTATGCTGAGTGCCTTTCTTGACACCCAAATAGAAATACTACTTTTACATATCTATTTTTTACAAAAAATACATTTACTTTATTACTGTCCACCACTGAAAAAAAAAAAAAAAAAAAGTTCTGTAAAAATTAAAAAATGAAAACAAACAAACAAACAAATATATATATATCAGTATTATGATGGTGTCATTTTTTGTGTCATCTTTTTTCTTTTCTTTTCTTTTTTCTTTTCTTTTTTTTTTTGCTCCCTGTTGATGAAAATCTTGTGAATTTTTGGAAAACACCTCTCTCTCTCTCTCTCTCTCTCTCTCTCTCTCTCTCTCTCTCTCTCTCTCTCTCTCTCTCTCTCTCTCTCTCTCTCCCCCTCCCCCCTCCCCACTTTCTGCCAAAATGCAAATCAGGATCACATTTTTTAATGACATGTATTTTCTTCTGACAATAAAACCTACAGTTATACTTAAAAAGAAAGATGAGAAAACAAGTATGCCAATTAAAGTCGCAGCTCTGTATAATTCTGGTGAATAAATTTATATTGTTATAACTTTTATTCCCTGATTATATTTTCCTTCATGGCTGCATCTTAATTGTTGTAATTCGGTAATATTTGTTCCGGTATTCCTTTCTGTTCTTTATTTCTTTCATTTTCTCCTCCCACAGTGTAAATATTACATATCAGTATTAGATGTATGCAACTGTTAGAACAAGAATTCTGGACTGATAATACTTTTTGAAAAAAAGCAAAAGAATATTATAAATAGATCCTCGCACAGAATTGATACTGTGTGCTATAAATTTAGAAGATACAGTCTGAAGAGTCACAGAGTGCAGGCTGTTCTGCATTCTTTACCCTGAGGGGATGATCCACGGGTGCTTTGCGTGTGTGTGAGTGTGTGTGCACATTACTGTGAGTTCTACTTTAATCGACTGCACAAACACTCAAGCAGTAAACACAGGAGACTAGCAATAGCATCTGGCTTTTGCTTTACCTTGCCCTATAAAAAGAAGTGTGCGCATGCAAAGAGTACTAATATGACTTCTGCTGACTCGTCTTCCTCGTTAATGACTCCGTCTCCCTCTTACCAGTGAGGACACACCAGGCAATTTGCTTCCTCTCGCCTTGTTACTACACTACAAAATGCAGTGACGGGGTGTCAGACATAAGTGCCCTTGAGGAAATGAGGATTTTGTATTATTAGGATCTTAAGCCCCAAAAATAGAAACTAGAATTAGCGAATCTGGTGCTCCGGCACTGCAAAATATGACATCCTTTAAAGTGAAAACATTTTGGAGAGAGTTGAATAAATAGAACAAGATTAGAATAAGATTATATTATATATAACATTTACACTATATCAACAAAAGCATTGGGACGTCTGGCTTTTCCAGCCATATGTGGTTCTTAGTCAAGCTGTTATCACAAAGTAGAACGCCCATAATTGTATTGGATGCCTTTGGTGGCGTTCAATTTTCCCTTTACTTGAACTAAAAGACCCAAAGATATTCCAGCATCACGATGCCCCTGGGAACAAAGCCAGCTCCAGGAACATATGGTTTACACAAGTTTTAGTGGAAGATCTTGAGTTGACTGCTATAGAGCTCTGACCTGAATTTACTAACAGAATGTGGCTGAATGAACAAAATCTGCACAAACACACTCCAAATATTTAGTGCAGAAGAGTCCCAGAATTCCCAGAAGAGTGGAGGTCATTATAACAGCAAATGGGGACTAAATGTGGAATGAGATACATAACAACATAAGATAATATGTTTTACTTAGAGTTTTTTATGTATTTGTTTATTCATTTATATAACAAATTTGCTAATCTGTTACTACTATGTAATTTCTTAAGTACAATACAATTACTGTACAATATAGGTTATTTTGCCCTTTTTTAGAAATACTAAATACTGAAAATAAACCAAACTTTTTTTCTTTTCCATGAAATTTCAGCTTGAAGTGAATAAAAGTGTCTTGAAATATTAGCTAAATGCTAACCAAAATGTATCATATCCAATCTTATTTTAACTTGCAGTGTGCATTTGAAATGTATAAAGAAACCAAGGGGAAATGTGCAGCTCAATGGCCATGTTAAAATCCAAACACAGCTTTTTAATTGTGGTGTTTTACTGTAGAAATGTTCTAATTAAATGAGATTTAAGAAGATTAACTGGTCTGTTGATATTTTATCATACATAACAACTGTGCCAAAATTAGTGGAAGGCACTTATGTCCTGACCTTCAAGTTAAAATGTGTTTGTACATTTACAAAGGTACATGGTTCATGGAGCATCTGCTTTGAGCTTCTAATTTTGTGCAATTTGGCCCAGTATGTTCTGTTTGTTTGAGTAGAAAGAAAGTAAAATATGCCACTCCCGAAAGTTCACTTCATATCCTGAATATTATCTTTAGAGCAGATCTTCCTTTCTCTGAATGGTTTTCACAGGGAAGTGAGTACATAACACATGTAAAGATGAGAGGTAGAGATGCATAGGTTCTTTTGTTCAGTCGCGTCATTATTATCAGCAATTTCCTTCGAATGTACAAACTTATTTCTATCAGAATTAATCGAATGTAACTACAGGCTTCGACTAAGTCTGAATCACAGTGAACGCAGGTTTTACTGTAAACTTCTTGTAAAAGTGTCTGATTACAGTTTAACTCCTGTTTTCATCTGAGGAATGTTCTACCAACTGAAACAGCTGTCAAATACTTTACTTGTACAGGAATGTTACATGGTTCAAAGATGCTAATCAGTAATCTCTAGATTAGCTGTACTTATTACCATTTCACAGTGTACTTCTATAATCACTCTTATCAGAGTCTGATAATGACTTTTTTTTCCGTTAGCAGTTATTATTTTTCTTATGATTTTGCATTGTGATTACTTTGTGTACCATTCTTCCAGGACAGAAGATTTTTCAGTAATTATTGGG